>NW_022985603.1:4959-17862 GCF_010093815.1 Pseudovirgaria hyperparasitica
CTGAATCGTCCGCAGAGCCGCTCGATTGCGTTATCGCGTCGCGGGCTACTCGTCCGGTACCCAGTGACCTTGGCCAACACTTGGCTAACGTGTTTGCTCTACTCACATCCACATCACAGTTAGCCGAGTTCGCTGTGCCAATGCTAGCATCATGTCTCTTTCTCGACAGCTACCCACCGGACTCGCATTGTAAGTAATGGATCTCTTTGTCTCATACCGAGTCTAACAACAAGCAAGGTTTTGAACCGAGTGAGGTTTTCTCGAAGCTCTATGCTCGAGCTTTCGATGGAGTTTGCCCGGACAGTCGCGTAATTGCCTTTTCCGATTCCGCTGACGTGCTACTACGCACTGGCCTCCTTCAGATGCTACAACAGCATTTTCAACGATACTTCGCGGAGCACACTCAGCCAGACGGATTGTCCGCAGTTGCGATTCATCAGAGAAACCTAAAGCGATTCTGCGGTCGGTGGGGGGCCCTACGAAGCGAACGTACCTGCCTCAGCTGTACACTACGCACTCCGCAGTATGCACTCGAGTGCAGCCATATGTTGTGCGAAAACTGCGTCGTTATACACGGCGAACAAGAGCAGCACCATCCATATCTATATCGTGTTTGTGTGTGTCCTCTTTGCCACATGGGAATGCAGCGGGAGATCCGAGTTCGTGTGCATCCACCGACGGCAGGCGTTAGTATCCTTTGCATTGACGGCGGAGGCACGAGAGGCATCGTACCGTTGACGATCATGCAACGCATCCAGGACTGTATCGACCTCCCAATCCCTTTCCAGCAATATTTCAAGCTCGCGTTCGGTGTGAGCTCCGGTACGTAGAGGCGAAGAAGTGGAATGGCTGCACTGACCACGGTAGGAGGGCTAATCATCATGAACATGTTTTTCAACGGCTCAACTATTGAGGAGTCCACTCAGCTGTTTAAGCAGATGGCGGTTGCCATCTTCAACCCGCGTAAAAGCTGGGGTCTGCCGGTACTTTCGCGTTTCTGGCGGTCCGTCATGACAATCTTCGCCGATGGGCTGTATCCGGTAAAAGACATCGAGAGTGTGCTGAAGAAGGTCTTTCATCCAGGGCAAAGTATCCTAGGCGCATCCTTTGCGACAGCTGCAGGGACCAGGATAGGTCTGCCAGTGGCAACAGTGCACACACATCCAGCGTGTCGTATCTTCACGAACTACAACGGGGTTGGTGCGAGGCTTGCGAGTCCAACAGGTGCGTTCAGCTCCTTGCTTTGCCCCATCGGACCTAACTGCGCTGTGGTAGGTGAGCCCACCATTCGGGCGGAAGATGGATTTGGGAAGGTGCCGCAATGGGAAGTGTTCGTTAACCTCCCTCCTGTTTTTAGAACTCCCTACTAACCTTACTAAGCGCTCGTGCCATCTCTGCCGCCCCAGGGTCAGATCATGATTTCCTACCTCATAGAAAGCACGACTTTGTACATGAACTAATGCCAGTCTAGATTCTTCCCAGCTGCCCACATCGACCAAGTCGGGACGTTCCAAGATGCCGGGCCGCTCGAGAACAACCCCATTAGCCAGGCGCTGTCGGAGATGCGCGCGCTGTTTCCGTACGTCGCGGAGCCAGACATGGTCTTGTCACTAGGTACGGGCGAGCCAGCACCAGCAGCATACGAGGCCGACAAGCAGGACCGCCGTAGCCTGCGCAAGTCTGGCATGTTCACGAGGGCTCGCGATCTCCTTCTGGAGAAGATGCGTGACGGAACTGTGAGACGTGTATTGAACGGCATCCGCTCCGCGACCCAGACTGCGCAACGCATCCATCGCCTTAATGTTCATTTCGAAGGGTCGGAGCCGCGGCTTGACGATACCGCTATGATACCTTCGCTCGCGTCCCTGGCTGCAGGTGATGTGAGAATCTCGGGCGGCGTTGAGGCTGTGGCCCGCGCCGCAGTCGCGTCGCTCTTCTATTTTGAGCTAGACAGAATGCCGCAAGGACCAGGGGAATCTCTAGAGGTCGCCGGCAGCATACGCTGCGTCTTGGGCCCGGCCGACGATGGTTTTGATGCGCTGATAAGGCGGCTCGCAGAGGGCAAGGCATGCTTTATGGTGGATGTGCGGCCTCTTCCCGGTGTGGTTGGCGACCGATCCTTCGCCGACGCTAGTGGAAGATTCTGCAAAAGAATCGAATTCGTGTCGCGTGGACAGTTCACATTGTGGCTCAAGTTGGATGATGCGACAACTCACATCAGTGGCTCGCCCTTTTCGATTGACCGACTCATCAAAGCCCAAGGCCTGGACGCGCAATTTGGACGCGCTGATCACCAAAAGAGGAAAGCATCATTTGACCATAATAATGTTGGGCGACGCAAGAAGCAGAGAATTAGTTAGCGTCAATTTGTATATTATAGATATAGGGGTATATATAGTACGATGGTAATAGATAAAACTATTGTTGATACTACGGTTCGTGTGCGCGCGCGACATGCGTGCATCAACTGCCAAGCTTTCTCATGTGACTATGGACAAACATATGGAGTCAAAATGCCGGCCGAGAGCGTGTCTGTCTCGGTCTTAGCTGGCGTTACCGAAACCTTGCTTTGCTTCCAGAGTTTGATTTCCTGGAACCGGTGCTATCACGAATATAGGTTAAATACTACGTGGGCTTATTGTGCGACGCTGGCATCCTATCCGTATATCCATAGTTACATCCATGGGAAAGCTTGGCGCCCGATGTTCGCCCATGTCACCAACACACACGATTTAGTATAATTAACATTTTTATCTATTACCGCCGTATAATACCTATATAGCTATAAAAATTACTATATATTAGTTCTATATAATCCTACGAGCCCGCGCTGGAAAGACCAGAGCTCAAGCAAGATGTTGCTTTCGGAGAGGTTGCCATGGCAGAAGCCAGCGTTGTGCAATTTGCAAATCAATTCTTGCAATTCCTTCCACTCCTCTCAAGTCGTGCGGTGCAAGCGACGTCAGACTTCCCATTCTGTAGCCAACAATTGTTTGCTTGTCCATTATTGCTTCACCTGTCGTAACAACTGGTAGGTGTTACTCTCGAATTTGGGGCAAAAGGTTGATTTCGTGACGGATCAGGGCTCTGGGCAGCTCCGTCGGTTGAGCAAACTTCAGAACGGTATTTGGGCTTGTAAATTCTTGTCGAACACATGCATTCGAGCAAAATCTGATAAGACGATAGTCTTTCCATAGCCTAGAAAGTGACAGGAAGTGAGGAATGATTGAGGCCAAAGGTTTCCATGCCCGTGAAAAGTCTTCAACAATATCTGGGAATTCAATATAACAAGTGTAGGTTCCACGCGTGGCAGTAATCAACGGCGGTGAAATCGGATGAGCTGTGGCGAATGGCGTACAACTCGACGATGTAGTCGGCAGGTTTTGTTGCATGATGGGTTCGGCGCGATCCACGGACATGGCCGGTAGTACCCTCACGCTCAGCTCTCTCATAGGAAAAGCGCAGCGCCGAGGTGAACCAGGCTTCCACTGATTGCTCCGAGCAGCCCCTTGATGTTGAATCGGGACATGGGTTGTCAACTGTAGCTAGGTGATACTGTCACCTACCGTTTCAGAATGGACTCCTCCTATGTGATAGTACGACTCTAAAGCGCATCCTTGCAAAACAAAATTATTGGCAAAGCCACGCAATGCCTCTCACTGCAATTTGCAAGTCGAAAGTTGAGATGCATAGAAGGGTCGATTTAGGTTGTAATTGTCCGCTCCTTTGGAAGTGATGGTGGCAGTCCATTTTTATACACACGTTGCTAGCATCTGGTCCATTTTCCAAGAACTCCGTCATGGGTGTGCTTCATGTACAATCACGTACAGAACCAACATATACAAATGCGTAAGTGGACTACGATTGACACAAGGCTGTAGAGAAGCTTATGGAAACTCTTGTCCAGCATTAGCGCTAACGACGCTGCGCTCATTAAGCTCATCAACAAACTTCAAAACTTCATAAACATAGATGATGCATGCGCCTCCGGCCCTCGTGTGTCATCCGGGTCGACGACAGAAAATCTTGTACGTAGCATTACTACTGTCGCGTTCCACAGCTTTGCACGGGTCGGTTATCGCATTGCCCTGAGAATCAACAATCGAAAGCTTTTTCCCCTGCGATAATGCCGTGTTGATGCTTCTCAGAGCCTGTTCTGCTTGTACTCTTCGTGTGTCGTTTTCCATCGCATGAGCATAAGCATGCAAGTTAGCAATGACTAGAAGTTCTCAGCACTACGATCTATCTGATGAAGGGTACAGTACCGTCTTCTGGGATGAGCACGCGCCAGTCTCTATTACTTAGTAGCAGGACAAAGACATCGGTTTGGGAAAGGAGCATGCCTGTCTCGCAAAAAATGACCTGCTTGATATGAGTTAGATCCAGGTGACGAGCTCTATTCATGGCGAACGTACTGTATAATTACGAACGATGACCTTCTTGATAGTCCACTCGAGTAGTGGATCATAAATATCCGTGAGAGTAGTGGTCGATACATCTCCAGTCATAACTAGGTCAGCTGAAACATTCGGAGGCCGATCGATTCTTCGTTTCTACTTTTGGGGGACAGCTCCATTAGCAGCCCATGTGTGCTTATTGTGGTCAAAATGAAGCGCACCGTCCTCCTAGGAATGCTTAGTAGATACTTTGCAAATGGATAGCGTACACTTTACATTAATTCTTTACACCGCCAACGTGTCAAAGGCCGTGAGATTGTGGTGACAGAAGAGGCCCGCTTGCATCTTGTATGGATACACAATCGCATATTCATCAAACCTATTCCCCGATACCTTCTTTCGCACGACTTCTGGGACGCTTATCTAGATCAAAAGGCAGAATCGCTTGATTGTGATGGAAGCGACCTTCGCGCGGCTGCAGCTGGCTTCTTACGGACGTACTCCCACCTTAATCAGGTACGAATCAGACTTTCACCTTGCGCAGCAGGACAGCTGCCGCCTTATAACGAAAAGCTCGCCGCTTCACACTATAGCTAATCGTGGTATCCAGCATCCAGCGCATCGCTCCTGTGACGCCGAAAACCAAGATCTCACCGATGCAAATGTGTTTCCTGCTGCTTACAGGCGTGCCAACGAGAAGGTACCAGTAAAGCTAGCCAATCGACGAGTTTCGTGGCTCTCAACATGCCTTTCAAAACGCCTTTGGTAGTTCTCCTCTTTGTCACCTTCGTGAAGCTCATCATCGGGAGAAATCAGAAATGACGCAGCCTCCCAATCACGGTCTTTGTTAGGAGCATGGACTGGGTCGGTATCATTTACGATAGTAAAACACAGACGCGATTCCATCGTGCATCGATACTTACTAATCACAGTAACTGTGGGTCCGGTGTACGGTGCATTATTTGGAGTCATTGACTTTTTATTAGACGCGTATTGGCGACGGAGATTTAGATAGCTTGCTAGAATGTAGATTGGCGGATTTCAGGTACTCATCGATTTCAGTAGTGAGTAGCTGATCCAGGACCGGCCTCTGTACATTGCCGCAAATTCTTCAAACAGTCTGCCAGATCTGTGGCCTCTAAGTTTCGAAGAGTGGCACTTCTTTGAATCAGCTCAAGGACCATGGTCATTTCTTCTGAGCACACGATGGTAGGACTGGATTTCAGATTTGAGGGAGGAGCAGACCACGCATTTGTTCGAAGTCTCTTAAGAGTGTTGTACGCCGTTGTAGTGAGGTCTGTAATGAAAGGACACACTTTCATTACAAAGGAGACAGCGAATTCTTCTAGCTCCTTGGATCCAGGGTAGAGACCCAAAGGTATGTACCTGAACCACTCCTCCAGTATTTGAGCTTTATCGAACTCCTTAAATTCACTTGATTGTACACCGGGGCTCAGTATCGTGAGGAGCAAGTCAAAAAGGAGTTGGTGCGGCTCATCAGGAATGCGGCGATCAGACATATATCCTGGCAAGATAAACCAGATTTTGGTGTCTCTGACTTTAGGTGGTAACCAGATGCGAGTACATCCCTCGAGATACGCACGAGATACGACGTCCTGAGATGAGAGAAGTCGATTTGTAATGCTGATCGGGGAGTTCGGTGGGGCTACCGGTCCCTGAGGTTGGGATGAATGGCCCAGTTGAGACTCCTCCGCGCATGCATCTTCCATCGACCTTACGCCAATGTTGCATCCATCGTATTGTTGGTTGGAGGTCTCCGATATGGAAAGTAGAGTGGTCTCTGCCGAAAGGCTTTGCATCACTCCGGTACTGCCTTCTTTTCGATTATAGGGATGGCCATAACGCTGATATGCTTCGAATAAACAAGGAGCTCCTTGCTCGACGTCTGCGCGAGACTCGCCCCATGATATATCGACACGAAGCCTCCAATTGGAAATGTTGTGTGCTAGGATGACGTAGGGTAGAAATGTCCAGAGTGCAGTGACGACTATATCAGCCTACTTCTGTTAGTCACAGAGTCTGAGACGGCCGACGTATGGAGCGGTGTAAGTGAAGATTCCACTTACGCAGCGAATGTATATGACCCATTCACGCCTGAATTGAAGCCATAGTTGGGCAATTCGACAGATGGCTATGGGGATGTAGATATACCGCGACCACTGCAGTCGCCGCGCCTCGCAAACATCAATGGGGTCCAGTTGACGGGGATAGAATAAGGGCGTTGCGACGGCAGAGATCGCGCAGAAGATTGCGATGCCATCTGCTGATGTAAAGAAAGCTGAAATCGTAACGGCAATCGCAGAGATCGCCTCAAGGAAGAAGACGTAATATGATTCCGATTTCGCGTCCCAGTGAAAGCCTCTAGTCGACCATCGTCGCTATAAATGTTAGCATGGCTCGGTGCGTAGCAAGCACCGGCGCATACCATGATGTATGAGATAAGATAGGATACAAGCTGGATACCTGAAGCAGACAATGACTCCCAGACTTGGGTGTGCGTGTTATTACAAGCAGGCCATGATTCACAGACCTGCATATTCATATTATCGTCTTTCAGGGCTCTCAAGCCTACAATAGAGAGGACCAACAGGCTGGTAGGTACACCAACAATAGTGAGCTCCCAACGCCAAGTAAAGGCGGACTCTGGCTCGAAAGCCAAGCTGGAATTTTGCGACACCCATCGCCGGTATTGAGGTGTCAATAGTCGCAGGAACCAGCTTAGCATGCATATGCATAGAGCCAATGCTGCGCAGGGTAAGAGAGGTGTCATATTGATAGCCATATTGACTGTTAGAACACGGCCTTACAAGCCCCTCAACTTGGCAGGATAGGATCCGGATGCCCTGGGCTTTATAGCTATGACGGGCTGTGCGAAATCTCTCGGAGATCTTGCTGCTCATACATTTGTTTCCCAAATTCATGGTGATGCGGACCTCAAATGGTATGTCATGTACGTCACGCGGACTACTCGCGTACTGTTCGTGGAATGATCTGTATTGTACATAGCCTATCATCCCTCTGTCACAATCACATCATCGGCTACCCTATCTCTTCTCTGAACCAATTTCAACTTCTTGGAACGGGGGCAAGTCTCGAATAGTTTTGGCGTTACGCGAATCGGAATGGGGTAATTCTGGTCCTGTTGGCCTTGTTAGTACATTCTCCCAGATGATCAGCGCCTTCATCTTACTAGCATCTTCAGATCTGTCAGCCAAGAGACACCGTCCTCGGAGTCACATATATAAATCTTTTGACCGCGCCTTATGACGATGAAGATATCTGCGCCATAACTCTTCTTGAAAAGCACGCCTTTCCGAAGAAAATTGTCTTTAGCCTTGCGGAACTTTTTATTGACCAATTTTTGGCCCATGCTTACGAGTCAGGTAGGGCTATTTCGCATAAAGTACCAAGTTGCGAAGTATACCCCAGGTAAAGAGCTCATCGGGAGTGACTTACGGTAATGTATGCTCAGTCACTAAGGCTTTACTGAGCCGCAGACATTACTGAGCCGCAGACATTACTGAGCCGTCACACCTTACTGCGCCGTCACACTTCACTGAGCCACTACAATATTCAGCGCTAATATCGTTACGATTGAAACTGAGTCGTGAGAGATTCTGTCCTGGTGACTAGTCGCCAGCTGATCATGAAACCACATCGGCTTCCACCTGCCCTTTCCAGCGAAGATTTTCAGAAGTGGACTTGCCTAGGCTTCATATTGAAGTCCTGCCCCAAAGTAGACTGGCCTTTGCACAGTCGACAAGCCTTACCAAACCTGCGACTCGGTACTCTCTTATGGGTCATACTTGATAACAAGGAAGTCTAGAGTATGGACAACCTAGATCTTTTGGCGTTTATAGACAGTCAAGGTTATCACAAGTGTGTTTAAGCATTGGGTGGAAAGGACGAGTACTCGAAAGAAGATGGCAACAGCCAAGTACCAGTTCAATACGGGCTACTATCTTCTTGCCGTTATTACTGCGTCATCACAAGCTCCCATTCGTCCTTATAACTGTACCTGGCGGGCATATGATCAAACGTTTCTCTTTCTAGTCACCATGCCTGTTATATGTAGGACTCCTGCTACATCTCTATAACTTACATTTCATCGCAGCCAGTCTAGAGACTTGCCTCGGAGTGATAGCAATGAATGGGAACACGGACTAAATTAAGCTGTTCAGACTACATGTATATTGCTCAGGTCTTACTTAGCTAGACTAGACAGGACTGTCAATCAACTTTGTCACGCTTTACTCTACCGAAGTTCCCAGATTGAGAGGGCGCAGGCTCCACGTGCCTAACGCTGCGTGGCATTTCGCTGATAAACTGCATTATACCTTGCAGTGATGAGGGCGCGCAGCAAGCTCTTCACTCTCATGCCTAGTAAGATATGGGTCTGCGAGCCGCTGCGTGAACCGTTGAGCAATTGCTTTCACCGTAGAATACTGAGACTCGACTGAGCCACTCTGGGATCGACACTGGCAAGAACTTACTGAGTCTCTAACGTCGATATACAGAATGGGCCTCTTGCGCGCCCTTCTCCAGGACTCACGCCACTCGCGCCATTTAGGTCCACCCGAATGCGAATGCGGCAAGAAGATCCTACGTAGTTGAGCGGGAATATCTTTTGTCGCTTCAACGTTTTCATTGATCCTTCCTTCGTTGAGGTAGTACAAGATCCGGATGGCTTGGAATCCTAAGTTTCGACAAGACTAATGTGTGAAAGGGCGCGGGCTGCTACTGCTTTGGTTCCTGAGGCGATGAGATCGACAGGGCGCGCACTAAGTCCTCAGCATATCAATGTAAAAGGCTCAGTAACACGGCTTGCCGAGCCACATAAGTATCTCCTCATTCTCCATCGAGCGGCTTGTTAATGATCTTCTTGGCTCACTGATCATCAGAAGAAAAAGTCATCTTTTGATAGTTCTCGCGGCAGCATTGAACCAAAGATGAGAGCACTTGCGTGTACGGCAGCCCTGGCAATGTCCCTCCTTACGTTGGCAGTCGCAGCAGTGAATCCTACATTATACTCACCGAATTCTAATGCTATGTCTCCGACGCAGACGAGCAATGATGACAAACGATCACGTACGTATATACTTAAATGCAGCTCCTATCCAACTACTTACACATATATAGTGCATCGCCTCGGTTTCCACGGATGCCATGGTTACCATCACGGGCGTCCACCCCCGGACAGTCATTGCTGATTCCATGTTCGGTGCCCTCGCACACTACTTCTAGACTCTCAAATTGATCTTGGAAGGGAGTTAAACGATGTTTTCTGTGCGGGGAGGTCCTGGACAGACCTGAGCCGTCTTTGCTTTGTGTAATGTAATGATAGTTAAGATAGGAGGCTATCACACACAAAAAGAGACCAGCTGCATCAAGGCACCGTATATTAGATCCTGGCTGCATAAACATGTGAAATCGCAGGAGATGTCAAGAAACGTGAATTAGAGGCCAGTTTTCTTTTGTTATGCCCTCTCAACAGATATGGCGATTGTAGATATATACGAATCTTGCATATGTGTTGGTTTTTTAATAATGCAAAAGACAGTGCAAGGAGTGCGAAGTGTGTTCACAGAGCACTTTAGTCTACCTCGCGGTATATTTGAACCGGGCTGTCAGTTCTAGTAGTAGAATTGAAGTTGAGTGAAGTTTAGTAGATAGTCTGTCTAGAGTGAAGAAATAGCGTAAAAATACGGTAAATTTAAGTCTATATAGAAGATTTTCGTACGCCTAGACGACTTTTATATACCTAGATATATACTTAAGAGTACTAAGTCGTCTAAAACGTCTATTCGTTAAGTAACTATTAGTACTCGATGGAAGTTTTGGCCCGAAAAACCAGTTCTAGGCTCTAGCGTAGGTCATCGCAGAGGCGGGTCAGAATCTTAGTAGGATAAAGCTCAGGATTCGACTTTTTGGAATATCCTTGGACAGGAACTCTTTCGGCCAGAGCACTGCATTGTTTCAGCACTCACTTTACCTCTGCTTTCTCTCCACAATACCACGTACTTAACCCATACGGCGCCATATTCACGGGTTTTGAAGGGTCGAGATTGTCAATAGAGCTTGAGCTGACTTGTACCGTACATAATCGGGAAGTACTAGTTATATTGATAGGACCTGACTTCTTTTCCAAGTCAAATGCTCGAGCATCCAGCCGAGTAGAACAGAGCTGGAGCTGATCTATCCAATACTCTTCCTGGGTAATACGAAGCTCGAGCAATGCTACCTGCTCAGGGAGTCCATGATATGGGTCTATCTGGACGACCCGAGGCTCACATTCTCTCCAAGAGATATCTTCTGACGTGGTGTTCCATGTTGCGGTCGTCTCCTGCAGCGACTCCCAGTTTTCTTGTTGGAACTCGATTGGCCACGGAGATTGACATTGTCCCCTCAGAAGATCCAAGTCCGGCTCGAAGGAGTATTCATTGACGTCAGCGAACAAGTCGGAGGAGTTGCAGAATGCCTGGATCGTGTGAGTAATCCAAGGCAGACGTCGGAGATGGGGGCAAGTCCACTTCTGAAATGCTTCGCTAGAAAGAGCAGGTGCAAGCCAATGTAGTTTCATGATCAGCTAGCAACTAGTCACCAGGAAAGAATCTCTCACGGCTCGGCTTCACTCGTAACGATACTAGCGCTCAATAGTGTAGTGGCTCAATAAAGTCTGACGGCGCAGTAAAGTATGACGGCTCAGTAAAGTGTTGCTTCAAGAATTCGTGCCTCTGTAGTCATGTTGTCTAGAAGATGGCGATAAGCTCCTAGGTGGTACAAGAGTTTCTCAAAGATTCATATGCATGATGCACTGTACTTTCTTACTAGCGGACGCTGTGATTGATGGAGAACAAGCACTGTATTGTTTACTGAGTCCTCCGCGACAGTCGAAAGGCTCACTGCTAACCAGCTTAGTAGATCTTGTTACAGGGCCGTAAAGTACGAAGACTCGCCTAGAAGTCGGTCCACTGGTTGCCTGCTTACTGAGCCTTACAGAGACGCTTCCTGCGCGCCCTGTAGCTCTCATCACTGCAGGGATCAATCAACTTATACCTAGTACGATACATCAGCGAAATGGCACACAGCGTCGGCATGTGGGGCCTGCGCCTTTTCAGACTGCCTCTTCCGGACATCAGTATTTTCGAAACTTAGTATTTAAAGCACTTTTAGTTGTACTTACGCCCGGCAGAAATCTGGAGGGTACTGACTTTCTAGCGTCCGCCTTGACAGCAAGATGCAGTCGCAAACGCCTCTCGAACCATTGTCAGCGACTTCCCTAGGAGCAGAAACAGAGTGTGAAGTCCTCTCAGATGACCCCTATGCTATCTACATACCCCAGCAGCTCAATTATTCCGGGTTGCCTTCTAGGACTTCGAACGAGGTCTGTGGCTCCTACTACCCAGATATGTCAGTAGCCGAAGATCCATAGAACCCAGTATCGGACGCATCAGTTGACCTAGGGCAGCGATTGGACGGGTCAAATTAGCGGCAATCCAGCGACAAGCGTTCAATTCAATGTGGATTGGAATATGCCTTTGGCCAATTACCCGCCAGCGTCTCATTCAGTCGCAGTACAGACGCACCATCGACGGCAGAGAGCGACTACTAGCTACGTGTGCGAGATACCTGTGGAGACAAATACTGGCTGGTCGCAGTGTTCTAAGCAGTTTCGGAAGGAGAATCGCTATCTACGACACTTTGGGTCACACCTGGTGCCAAGTAGCAATAGTCTCTACCTGCCATGGCTTGTGCTTGACAACGACGAAATTCAGGAAATGGGTGATGCAGACATTGTGGCGTTTGTGGAGAGCCTTCGGTCGGACATGTTGAGCGCAAAGCAATGGAATAATTTTATTACTGCTGTTCAGAAAGCGAAGCCTACCGAGGAGGCTATGAAGATTATCGTGACGGTGTTTAGACACTGCGTTAGTAAAGACGAGAACACCCGTAAGAAGAAGAAAACGACAAGTTATCGATTTAGCACAGGCTATTACCTATGTAATGGAATCCACGAGCCCTTCGACGGCAATAAGTAGGATCTGCATTGGCCGGAGAAGTTATTCAACAATTTAATCTCAGTTCCCACTCATCGTTCTTATTGTAATGACTCCAGATATCGGAGAGAGCAAGGTGTTAGACACGACTTGTGAATTAAGTTAGAGGAGGAATAGACGAAGTGAGAAATGTGCCTCTGTACATGAAGCTCACTCCGCTCATCCGACGATCGTCGATTCCCTGTGGCATTAATTGACGGCACGATCATCTGAATTCCCGGAGATCAATGATGCTTCGACTCACTCTATTGGCCCTGTCCGCGTGCTCGGTACCAAAAGATCATCAATATGATCTCGCCTAACAGCAGGAAGAAGTGGGTGATGTACATGGTCTCCGCTGGAGCTAGGGCTCAAACTTACGTTGTGATTATGGCTAATAGTATTGTGAGACTATAGGGGAGACATAGTGCTGTGACACACTCCCAAGA
>NW_022985604.1:0-14945 GCF_010093815.1 Pseudovirgaria hyperparasitica
GACTAAGCTGAGGGTAGTCATCTTGACGAGCTATCCAGAAGGCTATTGGCGCGTTGGCCCATTTACTATCATGGCCGACAGGAGGCTCACGTCGCCAGCGGATAAGCTCATCCTCAATAACCTCATACTGTTCTTCCTCGGGTAACTCGGAGTGCTGAGAGATGAAGCTATCAATATCCGTGGTGATAGGGTCGTGATGTACCACTCACGGTGTTGTAGGTGATACCAATGTCTGTATAGGCTCCTCGCCAGTTGACTGTCTCTTATGCCACTGCCAATATTGCTTGAAGATAGACTCAGCATCTTCGAAGTCATCCCACGCGCTTCGACAGAAGGTCTTGAGGTTTGGATGAAGGTTTGTAGCAGCGTAATACGCGGGAGACTCATTGAGTGCTATGAAGTATTTATTCATCTTCAGCCAGCCGTTGTTGATAGCAATAATCATGTGGTCTCCGTCAGCAAGTGTCTCCGTCGTCATCTCATCTTCATTCATCAAATCAGGGACCATATACCGTATTTTGAGTCTCTCGAAGTGCTCCATGAGGTAGGTAACAATAGGGATGACTTTCCAGATAGCCCCGAACTCACTATTAGGCCTACGTCCCTCTAGGCGACGAGTAGCAACTCGGAGTGGTAGTAGTAACTCGAGGTATTGTTCTATCACGTCCCAATCATAGTGAGTAAGGCCGCCAACCTGGACAAATAGAGGCTCCTGGCTCCGACTGTCGAGTCTCTTAGGAGTCTTCATTGGTGGAGCTATAGGAGACTCAATAGACTCATCATCATCAGCCTGAGTCTCAAGATAGCGCCTTGAACGCTTTCTTGAAGTACCAGGCTGGTAGCCTGATTGGGTGTGTCTGTTTCTCTCACGAGCTGCCTTTACGCGTATAGCTTCCTTACGCTTCATTTCTACCTCCTTAACTCTCTCACGTTGTATGACTAGGTTGATATAGTATTGAGAAAACTGGTTGAGGGCTTCTCTAAGCTTGATTGCTCGTTCGATCGCGGATATGTGGCTATTCCAGCGTGTCTTCACAGGTGTGATGACATCTAGTGGCTTAAAATGAGGGTCTATAAGAGTAAACGTAAGTAATAGAATAAATACTGTAGAGTGACGTACCCGGCGTAGGTAGACTATTATTAATGTCTCTCTGAATGTCGTGGAATCGTCGTAGGCGTTCTGGTGTATTAATATGCCAGATGATGGCGAAAAGAGTACGAAGAGGCCCAAATTTACGCCATTCATCAATCAATATATCCTCATCTTTGGAATCTGGTGCGTCTTCATAGGCGAGCTTATCCTTCCCAAATAGGATACTCTTTGCGACGAGGTTGATCATGTGACAGAAGCACCGAATACGAAGATTTGGGTGCCAATCGTCCTCATTACTAGCTCCTATCTGGAGTTCCTCACAGATATACTCTATAGCGGTATCGTTGTTTGACGCAGAATCGAGGACGAAGTAGCCGAGGTTCTTTGAATTGAGGTTGTATTGATTAAGCGTAGAGAGAGTGAGTTCGGCGTAATTTGAGCCTGTATGGGCACCTATTATCTCAGGTATATCGAGGAGGAAGTCGTGAAATTCGCCTAATATGGATAGTATATTTGTCAGCATCTTATTCCTCATAGACTCAACTTCATACTGGACTTATTACTCACCTTCTGCGCCTATAAAATGGACACAATACCCCATAAGTGCGAATCTCTGTTGACGTGTCGTCCAGCCATCAAAGGAGACATGTATCCTTGATAATGCTCCAGCCATGGCCTCAGTAAGTACACCAATATTGGCTTGATGTGTACTAATAATATCGCGACGTAGTGTAACTCGTCCAACAAGCTGTTCTGCTGCGTGTGGATTCGCAGCTCGAATCATCTCGATGAAGAAAGGACTCTCTATCTCCTTCAAGGCGTGGTTACTACATACAATCCACTTCAGTACCTTTCTCGCGAATGTATCTGCGCGGTAAGCTTCGATAATGGCGTTTGCCGTAGCCTAACTGACGCCAGGCCCATTGATGAGTCGCTGAAGCACAGAAGGAGTATTATCTACTACACCATCACGGGTAATACCATGGACTTGGTCCATATGACGGCCAGCAGCTGAAGTCTGTTGAGTGGCGTGGTATATCCCCATAAGATGAAGCTTTTTTAGATCGTGACAACGGTAATAAACCCAGTAGATTCGACCTGTTTTCTCGCGCTCAACCCTATACCCACGACGCCATAGCCAGCTCGGTTCACCACGAGTTGAGAGACGCTCAGTAGGGATACGATATCCGTGGAGACGCGTCCAGTCAGTAGTCTCATAGCCTTCGGGAGACTCGAAGTCAAAGCTAGTATTACTCAAGTCATCTCGACGAGCACGTGCCATTATCAGAGTATCACCAGAAATAGGCACTGCTGGCAGTATATTGAGCGATTCGGCAGAGGAAGGTAGAACACGCATGTCGACGTGATGAACAAGGTTCTTCAGACAGGTAAAAACGCGTGCTAATGGATATATATTGGGAATATCTGACATTAGCAGACATAGCGTATATATGGCATATCTACTCGATTCGTAACCCTGGCCGATTCGAAGAGATTTCACGTCGCCGACCACACTCAACCCTAGAACCTGTCTACATTCGACTAATATGGGCATATACAGTGTCTCATATTACACGTCTCCGAGCAAACAACCTCCCTTACGTCGTAGAGTCGGGTATATATGAGAAACTCACCACCAGAACCTTACCAAAATCGACTAATATGCTATATATAGAGCCTCACGTTACATACCCGTCGGCAAAGTAATATCCGCCCTCTACGGACCCACATATTCAATCTAACACAAGCAATCTGACCAATCGTATTGAGATTGTACCGTCTTGGCACTCATTTTGAGGCGTGGATTGAGCTTGTATTCTCTATCAAAATTTTGGCCCAGATTGAGATTGCATAGATTCGGTTTGTATATGCCCATCTCTGGCCTTCACACACCAGTATAGCGCGCACTATCGATGGTAGAGCCGCCCAATACTTAAGCATAATCAGAGTGTAGATATCTACTAAAGGCAGGCAGAAACATCTCTCTAGGGTCGTGGTATGCATCTGTTTTCGACAGCAGTCTATCTCAGAGATGATGCGCTCGATGTCTGTTGCTTTCCGCAGCATCTTTCAGGGCGACATTGTTGTTCGCAGGATCGTTCGTGTCTCACAACGACAGCAGACATAAATACACTGCACTGGTTGTGGTCCGGCCCATTTTTATTCCTGGTACCAAAAATAGCCGTAATGTGGAAGGGCGCTCAAGACGCTTCACACATTGCGCCCCAAGAGATGATGGGGTGTCATACACATTCAGAATGCCTGCACCGCGAAGTCTAAATGCACGCCTTAACCTCGTTGCCCTCTTCTACTGAGCTTCGTGCACCGTATCTAAACCCCTTCTCTTAAGTGTAACACTGCAGCATCTTCAAAAGTCATGCTAAAGTTTGCTCTCCCAGTGATTCTGACCTTCTTAGGCATAGCGAGAAGCGTATCCCAGCAAGATGCTCAGTCACCTCGATTGGTCATGTACTATGATCAGTAAGCATATCCTGAAGCAACTTCAGGCGGCGCACAACACTAAACGGGCATCAGATGGCATCCGAATGCCTCGATGGATTTGATATGTTCCAAAGGAGTCACGCATGTTATATTGTCGTTCATGCTAAGCCACCACCTTAACAACGAAACATTCGATCCACTGTGGACGGCTAATGAACCTGGCCATAAATGGCATGTCAATGCATTGAAAAGCCTGAAAGTGAATTGCCCCGATGTCAAAGTCAGTCTTGCGGTTGGCGGATGGAACGACGACCCCGAAATCGGTTGGCGGAAGACCATAGAGAGCGACGCTAATCTGTCTTTGTTCGTACATAATCTCCACAGAGTTCTCTATGGCGATTTCCCCATATTCGAAAACCATCAATTCGATGGAGTTGGTAAGCAAGTCCCTTCAAACTTCCTGTTGGAATGCTATTGATCGCCGTAGATATCGACTGGGAATATCCAGGCGGGAATGCTGTTGACTACAAGAGTAACCCACAGGCCGCAGACCGTTTGCTCGGCGAAACGGACGGTTACGCCAAGCTTCTTCAGGCTATTCACGCCGATCTATCACCAGACGGAAAACATTTGTCCATTGCAGTTCCAGGAAGGCCTAGTGACATGCTCGTCTTCGAAGACAGTGCCAAGGCTAAAACGATATTTGAGTCCGTGGACTTCGTCAATCTAATGACATATGACCTTTACAATCGACGAGATAACATCACCGCCCATCACTCCTCGGTGGAAGGCACCTTGGCTACGGCGAACGCATATCTCGAAAAGGGACTACTTCCGGGCAAGATCAATCTCGGGTTTGCACTGTATGCTAAGTGGGCTCATGTAAGCGGCATCTGTACTAAGCTGGGTGGGCTTGGCTGCGATACGTTTGCCCTGGAAGACAGCCAAGGAGCAGATACCTTTCAATCCGGCTCCATGACTTTCGAAATGAAGAACACGTTAGACGTCCCTCAGAGCTTCTCTGTGCCGGATGGTGGTCGCTGCGGCCCCGGTACTGGAGCCAAATGTAGTCCGGGCTTCTGCTGCTCCAGCAAGGGCTGGTGGTGTGTACGACGCCGTTGTTAATGCTCTAGAGAACTAACTCAAGTTCTAGTGGCGACACTCCCGAGCACTGTGGCTATGGTAGATGCAATCCTCCATATAGCGGCTCCGACAGCTGCCAAGGTCCTGACCTCTGGAAATCCTGGAAAGCCGCGCTCGCAGATCCTATAGACGACAGTCATGCTGGTGGATACACCTACTTTGATCCGACTGATGCTCTATTCTGGACGTGGGACCCAATAAAGTATGTGCAGCTAAAGATAGATCGCATAGTAAAAGACAAATGCTTAGGTGGCGCGATGGCGTGGAGTTTTGGAGAAGAGAATGCAAGTCTACCGGACCATATCTCGGCCCTAAGCAACTGACGCCGTCGACAAATCCTTCTAGTATCAGTCAGGTTGGTCAACCAACAGGCGTTGTAGTAAACGTAAACGCCGGCAGCGAGCCACTACAGCCTTCACCGTCGAAAGAGTACCAGATGGTGGAGTCGTAGACTTGGTGGTTACCCTAACAGCAGATTTTACGCCGCCTCCTGTGGTCACCATCGTAACTTGGATAACGCAGGTGGGCTAGCTTTGCATCATTGTGCCCTGATTCCCCCAGACATTATTGAGAGTCACATGGAATAGAAATGACGTGTTTTGACTTGCTGTAACACAGTTTCTGATAAGAACCTTCATAGGAAATTAATGAAGCTCTTCCCTCCTTGGCATGACTATCTCTATCTCTTACATGAAGGTGTCATCTGCCTCTCGACTTAGCGACTGCTCACGAACATTCGACCTCAATGTAGAGCAGTCAGATGCATCCGACTTGCCATTCCGATCGTGCTGTCTCAAGGGACTGTTCTGCCGTGTTGGAGCGTAGTATGCCTTGCTGATAACGGAACTGATCCTCGACGTGCTTGGCGCTCCAGAAGTCGTGCAACAAGTACCCCTGCGTGTGCAGATTGATTGGGTCCATCCTTTGGCCTTTCCAGCGAACCCGATACAATAGGTTATTCTGTATCTCTATATGACTTGGCTTCTTCCATGGGAAGCCATCTCTAAGACGCAGCTGGTGAATCAAGGGCAACACGCGACTAAGCTCCTTGCCACGCAGTATTCTCTGCTTGAATCGAACTCGATACGCTCTGCCATCATAGCTTAGTATCTCCACCGGTTTGTTCCAGGCTCTATTGTATGGTTCACAAGTGGTACTAGATCTGTGGGTTGTAAGTGTAAATCAACAGAAGATACCGAACGACTTACGGGGCCTCCTCACTGCATGCTTCAGAGCTCGACCAAGACATACGACTGGTACTAATCTGACTTGTGTACATTGTGGGAGTGTTACTGAGCTTTTGTGTCTTCGCACAAGTGTAGTTGATGCTAGATGCTACAGTGTCTATTTCATTTATTCTTAACATGCGTGAGGGGTGAAGCTTATAAATTAAAGTATGCTATCCATCTCCTCCCCGCTGGGTTGGCTACCAACGACTAAGCCGCTACGGAATTGACGCTGCCAAGAACCTACTGAGCCTCCTACCACAGTACGTGGACATGCAGAGAGCTTCCTGTGCGCCCTCATCACTGCAGTTTAACAGGTGAATGGCACACAGCGTTGGGCTTGCGCCCTTCCAACGTGGGAACTTCTGAAATTCTTCGCTGGAAAGAGCGGGTGGAAGCCGATGTGGTTTCATGATCAGCTGGCGACTACAGTTTCAATCGTAACGATATTAGCGCTGAATAGTGTAGTGGCTCAGTAAAGTGTGACGGCGCAGTAAGGTGTGACGGCTCAGTAAAGTCTGCGGCTCAGTAAAGCAGCCGCTGCGTGAATTGTTGAGCAAGGCGTTGTGCGGAAAGTTCTTGCAAGCTTTCGCAATCTTACAAGACTTACTCTCCTTTGTCGTGTCTCCCACAGGCTGAATATGAAGAATATTGAGGCTTTGAAGGGTTGGCAGCGGAGTACTCTATTCTTTCGAGTGACTGCGGCGCGGTCGAATGGACAGTCTCGCATGAGCCATACGCTGGAGATATATGATATCCATACCAGTGGTCTTGACTCCAGCATGAAGCGCTCTGTTGCGAGCATGGTTGCGTGTTTGTCTCCATTGACCTACATAAGTCTGTCATGGTTTAGTAGCATAATTTGTGTGTCGTAGTATCGTTACTGACTGGGCTTGGTCTGCACTCGTGTTAGACTCGAGGAGAGGCTCCTGCGAGCCTGATAGCACATATATACTGTCCCAGTATCTGCAATGAGTCAAGAGGCTTTGGCAGAGCCATGGTTGAACCAGGCGACACTATAGACTGACATGGTTTGGCTCAGATAGAGATTACGAGATAGCTTAGCAGAATTTATGGCTCAGCATGGCTTAGCTGATTGGAGAGCGGCGATGACTTGGTGGATCTCATGGCTCAGTATCGTGGGTTTAACGGCTCAGTATCTAGACGGCTCCACTATATGTAGCTAGGTGAGCAGTTTGGCAGCTCATCTTGCCAGTGGCCCGAGAATCAACCCTCCAGTCCGTATACTGTCACCTACCGAAACTCGCAGCTTAATCTTTATGGCCGTTCTATTTGTTCATTGCCACATGTTATAGACGACATATGTACGGAGGGGCTGGGGATTGCTGTTGGCAGGTCGCACTACCGGTCTGGTGCGACTTTGCACAGGGCTGAATGTAGTCTCAAAGGACCATGTCGTCAGACTTTCTTGCGACACGACAATTATCTAGCACATTTCCGCACTCATCTCGTTCAAGATACACGGGGACTGTTCTTCCCGTGACTGAGCAATACAGAACTCTACGCAGACCTGATAGCCCTGGTGCCGGTGTTAAGGTCTGGGGTTGACACGGCAAACATGCACAGGAACCACCGAAACACTGGAGTGTCATGGGAGAATCTAGTAGAGCGTGTCAGAGAAGCAAAGGGTGCCCTAGTGGCTGATCAGATGCTTGTTACCATCTTGCGAGCTTGCTTGAGACATGATGCTCGTGTAGCGCAGTCGCTTTGGTAGGTGTGAATGATGCTGAATGGTCCGCATTCTAGGCGCAAATAACTACAAGCGGGACTAAACATGTCTGACAAGGGCCCAGGCACCTTTACTGACGCCCCTACCGTTTGAAACATTTACATGGAGTCCATTCCGGAGGCGCTCGAAGGATCACAGAATTCGCTACAGGTCGTCCACGGAAGATGGGAAAACTCTCTGAGATGGCGTTAGTGATGGGTAGTTATTAGCTTGCTGCATCGGAGGTTACAACTCCGAAGTGCGTGGGACGGGTAGAGCTTAAAAATTATATAGGAAAAATTGCCTTACTCTAGTCTATAAGTCTACATAAATATTACTATAAAGCTTCTTTTTAGAAGAACTAATTAATGTAGTCTTTTTTCTTAATTTTTTAATATAGAAAGTAAGAGACTATATAGAAGTATATATAGGTATAATTAAGAAACTTCCTAGAGTCTTAATTATGGAGTTATTAGAGAAAATGTGCTCGTTACGCGCACGACACGTGCCAAGAGTTGCGCTGAAAAAGTTACGGACGGATGCCCCTGCCTATGTTTACAGGCACATCAAGCCATGCAGAATACTCTGCTTCTTCTCCATATCGAGCGATTTCCGGTTTGCGATTCCGACAACTTAAGGCTCCGCGGTCTACTGATTGACTGACGATAGCAACAGCCAAGTACCAGTTCAATACGGGCTACTATCTTCTCGCAAGAACTGGAGTCAACTGCGGTGAAGCACAGCCCCCATTCGTCCTTCTCACTGTACCTGGCGGGCATATGATCAATTTGTGGCAGGTCTTTGGGCTCACTTAAGCTATACTCAGGTGCAACGACTTATAGTTAGTACTCTCGATATAGCATTGAAAGACTTCTGTGCGTGTGCGAGATAGACAGATCGTCCGACACCTGAGATTCCGTTACCGGTCGTGCAAAGGAAGTCCTCAGCCGTCTGTTTGATCGTAAATCGAGAAGAATGCCACCTATATCCCGACGTAGTCTCTTTACAATGTATCTAACAAGCTAGTAGGCTGCCTTAGGTCTACATCCCATACATTGTTCCATGGCCTTAAGGTGCATCTAACTAAAGCTTGTAGCGGAGATTGATTGACAGCATATGTCTCTAGCTTTGTTAATGTAGACTCATAACCTAGAGATGTGGCGATAGCTTACTTACTGCTTCTGCAGGCAAGGCGGCAGCTGTCTCATTTCTTCGTAAGACGGAAGTATCTGTTCCTAATCGCGTCTTCGCTGCGAGGGCGGTTGGAGAACTTTTCGTTATACAACTTTACAAGCGCCCCCCAACTTATGCTCGGATTCTTCTCTAACATTGTGATTAGCCAAGCATTTTCTTCCTCTGTCCAAGCAAGTCCGGGCATGTCGAAAGTAATGAGTGCTTAGCAGGTGTTGTATACATAACACCTGCGGGTACTGTACAGTAGACTGAAGGCTTTATAGGTTAACCGAGTCGTCCGTTTTGATAATTTTACATACACATGCACATGTACGGCGCAATATGGTAGTGATGCTACATTAACGATCAGGGCTTGTACTTGCATTCCAGCTTAATGTCGCTATCTACTAGAAGGCTGTCTGTCAGAGGAGGAGCTTTTGCTGAGCCATGATTTTGCTGAGCCATGATTCTGCTGAGCCGTGATTCTGCTAAGCCATGATTCTGCTAAGCCAGGATTCTGCTGAGCACTTCCTCCTATGCTCTTAGTAGTAGCAATCAATCTTATTCTAAAACTTCGCCTGGGGTAGCCCAGGACTTTTTGCACCTACCGCGTATAGACGAGTGCCTACGTGCCTTTCGCCAGCTTAATAGCGCGGCAGACATTAATTAGGCTCGCCGATGGTAGGGGGTCGGAGCCTGGTAATCGTGCCCCCCGTTCACCACATTCACGCCCGCTGTGCCACTTCAAGCTCTGCTACGCCCCTCTCAAAGTCCATTTCCTACAGTCTGTGATTGGACTGTTCGACAAGTATTGCATGCGGTTGCTGTACGCCTGTGCATCATTCTCCACCAGTCGCTCTTGCAAGACCTCGATTCGCGCTCACGTGCATTAATTTAGGCCAATGCACGGGCTATGCAGACATCCTTAAAGTCCCTCGTTTCCCCTCCCGTCGGCAGAGGAATTCCTCTGCACATACTCGCTACCTGGTAAGGCCGGTATGCATCTTCCTAACCATTCGTCTTCACTTATTCTCTTGTAGCTTACTCGAACTTGCAGCATGTCGCATGCACAGACTACACATACGTCTTCCGACGGCAAAACGTACACCACTGACGGGAAATATGTACTCGCCGACAATCGGTGGGAAGCACGTACGGGCTGAGCTCTACCAATATTAGTAGTTCTGCCAGCCAGTCGCAAACAACACTTGGACAGAGAGTTGGCGACCAACCGGGCAGCGAGCTGTGCCATCTATTGATGTACTACCAGCTGTACGAGCTGCCAAGAATGATCATCCTTGGACGAGGGCTTATGTGAATTCTTTCGACCAAGTGAGGTCGAACCGGGTAGCACATCTCCAATGGGCTAAACACATTGGAGGGTGCGATAAGATGCAGTCAATCCGGCTTGCAACTCTGTATCTCATGGCAAGTTATTACTAGCATCTAATGCATGCATTTTTGACTCTACTCTTATTCATTTTTGCGGAAGCGTTATAGAAAGGCCGCGAGATTAGAGAGCACACAGAAACGAGATATTAGTATCGATTGACAGAAATAGTTAATATAGTGCGGCACCTATCATCCTTATAGTCCTCTTTTAATGTAATTAATGAATTGGTTACATTCAAAAGCGTCGGCCGGTTCTCTGGATAGCGGTAGGGCTATATGGAACCCAGTGTCGATTCCCATGACAGTTCTCGTTATCTACGATAGTCTTTGAAGGAGACCAGCGGGTTATAGACTCTTGAATGAGCATACATTCCATGGCTGCGAGACGCATTCGTTTGGTTTCATAACTCCGGCGAACTGTGTCCCACTAGTCAGTGCTAGGCAGCTCGGTACTCATGTCCGTCCTTAAGCATTGATTGGAGGATGGAGTAGGATAAAGTCGTGAAAATAGCCCCTATATGAGCCACTACATTCACAGAGAAAGTGGTAGACACACGAGTGGGATGACCAGCAAAGAGATGATGAAATGTTTCCGAGAGCACATGATGGCGCATCACCCCCTTACTTTGGGTCATCTTCTGTTTGGGCAAGTCATGTATAAGAAGCATTCTCACTTTGTTCAAGCGAGTACACCCATCTTTCTATGAAGGGTAGTCTGGCGACTTCGTTGTTCGACATCGTCTCGTGCACGTTCAGCCTTACGAGGGCGGCACAGCCACGTTCTGTGACATAGTTAGGTCAATGTACGGCCAAAGTCAAATGTTGTCACGCGCGACGCGTCAAGCACCCCTTCACCAACACCACGGTGAACAAGTAGCCGTACAGTGACAACAACTACATGCGGCATCGAAGCAAACAGGAGCGCCGCGCAAACCCTTGACGTCTGTCCAGTTACGTACAACCGCGTTTGAAGAACATCTCGCACCGCAGAATGGAGGACCAAAGGGAATGGTCCTCAGAAGGCTCAGGAGTATTTTGATCGGAAGCTGGACGAGCTGCTGCGGTTTTGGCACGATAGATTTGAAGAGCAGAAGAGCGGTTTTCGCACGGGCCCTCTTCTAAGAACCTTTTTAAGATACGACTAGCGCTCGCTTCTCCCAGAAGCCGCGCCTGACCAAGCTAAAGCATACAGTTGAATCTCCTCGCTCAAAGTGGATACTGGACTTTGGACAATCTTCATCACAAGTACAAAACACACAGGACTAAGACAATGCAGCAACATCACAGTTTGTCGTGTTCTCCGTTTCTGCGCTCTCCGCTTCTACAGCTCTTCAAAGTCAGATAGCCCTCGTTCGATCACTATCGGATACATGGCGGTATATCCTATCTTCATTAGATTTAGACTAAGAAGCCGAATGCACCTTACTTTGACAATTATTGACCCCGGCCGAATCATTGCACCCCTACCAATTGTCACTCCAGGCAACACTGTGACATTCGCTCCGATTGCGCAATTTTCCTGGATGTTGATTTCTCCTCCTTGGGCCTTACTCTGAAACCCTCGCCGGCGCTGAGGAGAATCCGATAGAAGATACCCAGCCAATGTCACATTCGGGCCGATGACAGTGTCATTTCCGATACAGACCTTGCATGCATCAAGTATGGTACAATTAGAACCGATCATAACGTTGTCGCCGATATGGATGTTGTATCCATAATCACACGAAAACGGGTCTTCAATGATGACACCGTGCCCCATCGTGCCTTGCACTGACTCTGGATGATCCGGTCCGTAACGGATATCCGATGCGCACAGTACGGAGCGGAAATGCTCTGTGATAAGCTCCGGACAAGAGTTGGCGTAGTCGAATTGCTTCAGTCGCTCCTTGCACAGCCTGTGATCAGTGACCAACTGCATTGCAAAGAATGAATAACTTTGACCGTTTAGCATCTTAGTCTTCTCTGATGGCTGGTATAGTGGACTAGGCGGTAGATCCGGAGGCGAAAGTCCATAGGGTATCAGAGATTGTGATCTTTCGGTGGTAGCTTGAGGTAAGAGCGCTCGATTCCTATGGCGCGAGAACTGACCATATCCTTCACAATCCAGATTCAATTGTCGACAATTCTCGCCTAGGAGGTTAGCCGGGCATATGGGACCAACATAACCTGAAGCGTACAGCAAGGTTTAGCCTCGTCACACTGATTCACTCTTAGCGAAAGATGCACTGTAGTTCGGGCTAGACATACCTTTTTCTTTCTCCTACGACAAGTAGCACAGCCAGTCTTGGTGCGTGGATAGAACTGCAAAGCTTTGAGAACTATCAGGCAATGCAGCTTGTGTCTGACTTACTCTCTTTTTCCGCGGATGCCTGGATGGATTCTTACCAGTGCGGCCAGGATTCTTGATGGCTGGACAATTCAGGTCGCAATGCTCGACTGGTACGTTCTGATCGTTGAGCATCGAGTGTATAGTGATTCTTTCCATGATAGACTCTGTAGCGTTAGGTCATTTAATTGAAAGACAGCGGAGATTGTGCAGGATTAAGCTGTTATACTGACATGTTGTTCGACAATGTTGGTTGGTACGCTAAGGACCGTATCTGCTGTGCCTCCTACCGTATGCCAAGGCGGGTCTCCTCCCTCCTAACTATTATCTTTCTATCTCATCGAAGATCGATCGTAGTAGAGGCGCAATAGCGTTCGTAGACGGCTACACAACCTGGATCACGGGCCCATCTGCCGCGGAGAACACCGACGTTCTACAGAGGACGGCTGTGGCCAAAGTAGAGCAGTGGACACGTCGGAGCGGCGCGGTGTTCGAAGCGGACAAGACAGTCTTCGTGCATTTTACCCGCACGGAGAAGAAATTATCATTGATAATCCAGATAGACAGAGTTATAGACAAGTAGCACTTCGGCTAGTCTTGAAGTTGTTGATTATCTGAGACCAGTCTCTGTAGACTGGGCCCAAATATGATTCTTTCTACTCTTGCAGGCTGTTGGGTGTTATGTCGAGCGCGTTGTGAAAGGAGTTTGATATTGTCTTGAGAGCGGCAGACGTCCAGGTTCCAGGTTCCTGCACTGTGCAAAGATTGTGGCTGCGGCGCAATAACAGACCGACGGCTTATGATCATCCGAATGAAATTAGATCCAGAAGAAACATCTACGGTACTCGTCACATGGGTACTCCCTTAAGCCTATAAGTGGCCGGGTACGGCGAAGTCTGTTGGTTGGTGGCACAATTGCACTAGGTCGGTTTGGTGGCCAAAAATTCCAATAAGTAAGTCATGATGATATCACTTGAGGTAGCGACCGTCCATTCAGAATGTGTTCCCGTGCGAGTGATGAGCATGTGAGCGATGGATTCATACGACCATCCGGATTCATGGATGGATCCGTCTGTAACTTTTTCAGCGCGACTCTTGGTACGTGGTTCATCCTTGACTTGCTAAACCACGTAGGTTCTTTCTAAAGTTGCGGACGTAGTCTAATACTAGTAGAGGATGGACGATGAAGTCAAGAGGATATACATTTCCGAGTACAGTTAGACCTGGCCACTCCATTACACGCAATAGACTTTATCGCTATCCCGATTCGCTCGTCAAGCAGTCTGCATTTACCAGGACACAGATCCTATCTCTTGGGACCACGCTACATCTTACGTACAAAGATGTGTCTCGAACTCGATCAAAGCTGTCTACATTGATTCTTCGATTCCCTTTCTGCGGAATGTACTGAAAAACCATCGGACTATTCAGCACATTGATGTCAGGAGACGACTAGGTAGTTCGAGTGCTTGGTACAAGCTATTCTGCCTCCAAGTGTCTCGCTCTTTTATGGTACTAGGCAAGTCATTGATGACTTGTTAATTACTGTACATCCTTCAACCATTACAAAACTTGAACTAGGCTATATCCGATTATCCATAGTTACATGAGAAAGCTTGGCAGACGGTGCACACATGTCGCGCGCGCACACGAACCGTAGTATAAATGATATTTTTATCTATTACCGCCAGACTTCCTATCAAACAATCAGTTCAATTCTGTGCCTATATTTGAAGTTGAACTGAAGTACTTCATATAGTCAAAATATAGCATATTTAAGGCTATATAGATAATTTTCGTATACCCTTTCGTACACCTAGACGTATACTTAGGTGTATTTGAGTACTAAGTCGTCTAAAACGTCTATATTCGTTAAGTAACTAATTAATACTCGGCGGAAGTTTCTAGTATAGACTCGGCGGTATAAGCTCGGCTCAGGATCCATGGAATATCATTTTCCCGGTATGCCTTAATGTCTAACACCCTAGGTCACCTATAGCCTACCCATCTAAATATACGAATATACTAAGCATATATATACTTCAGTTCAGTTCAATTATTTGCAGTTCAATACTATCTTAAATTGAAGTTGAACTGAAGCGTCAGTTCTTGGCAAGAGGCCTCAACTGAACTGGACTGACCAGTTCTTGAGGCGGTCGAATTGAAGTTGAACTGACTGATAGGAAGTCTGAAATTTACCGCCGTATTATCCCTCCATTATATATAAACCTATAATAATAATAATAATATTGTATAACTAGGTAGAGTAGTACTCTACAGGCCTATGCCTCCTCTAGTCTAAGCTACTATATAAGAAGAAACCCAAGAGGGGAAAACTTCCTTATGTCGATAATTACATCTCGTTAAACCTTTGTTTCTTCTAAAGTATACAGCCATAGGGTACACCTATTGGCCTACAGC
>NW_022985605.1:0-14891 GCF_010093815.1 Pseudovirgaria hyperparasitica
ATAACGATTTCTTATAATCTTTACGCCGCGATAGAGGATTAGCTTTATTCTCTCTTCTAGCTTTATATAAGATTTTAAAGTTAAATATTAATATCTACTTAGCCTAACGTACTTATCGGCGATTAAGGACCTTAGTTAATATAAAGTAATATAGATTTACGTAATCTAATAATAATTCGATCTAATATACGGAGCCTTCTAAATAATATTACTATTACTTAAAACTCTTAATAATTATAAGTAGTTTCTAGTCGTACGTGTTATAACGCGTCTCTATATCTACTATTTTATAGAAAAAGAAAGTAACCGGGTGCTATTATACCTTATCTTTCGTATCTTTATACGGTTAACTAATAATTCTAGTAATTATAAATCCTAACACGTTAGTTTCGACCCGAATATACTTCTTAGAATTAAAATACCTAAGAATCGGCGTAGTTATAAAGTAATTCTTTAACGATCGGAACGCATCTCGCGCTTCCGGCGTTAACTATATCTCGACCGACTTAGCTTTACGCTATACTCGCCTATCTATAGGGGTTTTACTACTATTCTCTATAAGTTTATTAAGCGGCGCCATAATTCGTAAGAAGCCTATAATAAATTTACGATAATAGTTTACGAAACCTATAAATATTCTAATTTAACGTATAGTAGTAGGTTCTAGCTATTCTATAATAGTCTTTACACGCTCCGGCTTCATTTTTAGGCCGCTATATATTATAATAAAGCCGAGAAACCTAACTTCTTATTAGTAAAACTCGCATTTAGATAATTTTACGTAGAGTTTATACTACCTTAGACGATTTAGTACCGATTTCACGTGTTCTTTATAATTCTATATACTATTAGAGTAAATTAGTATATTATAAAGATAAACTACGTAAATCACGTTAAGTAATTCTACGAGTATAGTATTAATATATCCTTAAAACGCTTCTGGCGCATTTATTAGCCCGAATAGTATAATAGTATACTTAAAATAACTATATCTAGTCCGAAATGTGGTTTTCTACTTATCTCCGCAACGAATTTAAAGCCGGTAATATATATCTCGTAAATCTAGCTTCGTAAAGTACTTTACCTTTATTAATTAGTCTAAAGATTTACTAACTAGTGGTAATAGATAACGATTCTTCTTAGTTACCGTATTTAGTACCCAATAGTTAACGTATAGACGTAAACTTCCGTCTTTCTTCTTTACAAAGAGAATAGGTATACCGGCCGATAACGTACTACGATGTATCTAGCCTCTTTTAAGGTATTCTTTAATATATTTATAAAGAACTTTAAGTTCTAGTCTTAAAAGTAGGTAAAGTAGGCTATAAGGGACGTCTACTCCCTCTTCGAGCTCGATCTTTAGCTTATACGGCCCGTGATTAGGGAGAAGTAACGTATCTCCTACCGAAAACACATCCGTATACTACGAATATATATTAGATAGCGTGTCTTCGCCCCGATTATTACTATCGTTCTTATCTTTATCGACGATTAATAAGGATATAAGATAGATTAGTAATAATTAGGTCCGTACGGCGAGGTTCCATGCCTTCTTACTAATAGTTATAACTTACTAGTATAATTTACTATAGTATTATTAGAACGTTAATGTCTCCTTCTAAAAATCGAGAATAGAGTTTAGACGTCTAAGCTAAGGTATCCCTAGAATTATATTCTATTAGCTAATATTAGCCACGATAAATTTATTAGATATCTACTATTTTATTATCTTCGAGTCATGAACTTCGTAATTTATTATAGCTTTACCTAAAGCTCTAACTTTATATCTATTAACTACGATAGTTCGGCTAACTTTACTAAGATCGTATGATAATCTATACTCCTTTACGAGAATTGACGAAATATAGTTATCTTCTATACTAGTGTCTACAAGGGCCTATATAGTTTTATTACTATTTACTATAGGTAATAATACTTTTAGTAATATTAGGTCTTTACTTGCCGGAAGGCGCTACGGCTTCTTCTAAGTATATATAATTTAGCTAAGAACGCGGTTAGGTCTCGTATACTAGTCTATTCTTTTTTCGGATTCTTATAGTTAGGCGAAATATATTCTATTTCTCTATACTTATAGTAACGAAGTGCGCTATAATCCTACTATTTTACGATAGGCGTTATATTTAAGTCTATACCTTATTCTTTTCCGTGTTAAGAAGCACCGCCTTAATTATTTTGGTATCCTCTTAACGCGTTTCTACCCTAATTTATACTCTTCTAGCGCTAATTATAGTAAGGTTACTCTTAATCGAATGTATTCGATTAACCTCGTTTCTAACCCGTATAGAGTTCGTCGGTTTTACCTAGAGAGCCGCGTTCCTTAAGAATACGGTAGTATTTATTAGCTTTCTTCTCTAATTTGTATAGATAGTTAAAACTTAATAATACTATTCCTAGTCTTTCGCGGATTAACGGAAGTAGTACTTCGCGAAACTAGAATATATAAATATTTTTCTATAGCGTAGGGATATTATTCTATAGGTTTTAGAGGTATTATAGTAGTTAAGTAGATATCTAGTTCGGTCGTTATACCACGCTTCTTAACTTAGATAGTACCTTTCTTTCACGTTCTCTATCCGTTCCGAGGGTATTTAGTATAAATATAGCTAAATATTCCTAGGTTATCGTAGATAGTGGCTGTACTTCCTTCTATCTATCCTATTAATCGCGGGATTATAAGTCTAGGTATTATTCTCCAAATAAAATGCGTTATACTTTAGTAGAAAAGAGTAGAGGGTTATTAAGGAAGTACTTTTCGTAGTCTCTCTTCTAGTCTTTCTACTCCTTTTAGTTCTTCTCTATAAATATAGTTAGGTCTTTAGATTTTAGTATACCTAGGGAAGAAGTAGGGTAAATCGGTAACGAAGCGGCCGGGTATATAGTAGATTATTATAACTCTAATGGTAGGTAAACTAATTCCGCCTGAATTAGTATAGAAAGTCGTCTACCTACTATCGTTCGGCGTAGTTCTTTAAGAGACTCCTTAAGTTCTCGTCTCTTTGCGAGGAGTTTCGCGCGTTCTACCTATTCTTTAAGAGTTTAAATCTCTCGAGCCTAATTCGCGACGTATTCCTAAAGTTCGGCAATAGTTTATTATAATACCTCGCGTGGCTCCGCCACGACTCGTTATCCGGCTTTATATTATTAGAAGTTACTCGGTATATCTACTATTTCTTCGTCTAAAAGCTCCGTAATTTAGTCTAATATTTCTACTTCTTAGTTAGAAACGGCTAGGATTAATACTAATTATAGAGGATCCCTATTATTTAATATAGTGTTACTTATCCCTATAGTAGATCGTGTCGACCTTCTCGGTTCTAGTTAGACTATCTTAACTATAGTACTATATAGGGAGTAATTCGAATATAAGAATAGGGTTATTAGATAGTAGTATAGTTAGATAGAATAATAGGGTGTATTCTATTATAGAACGAATTACTACTAAACCCTTTCGGTAGGAATCTAAGAGTATATATATAAAGGGACGCCGATCTATCTAGTACGTAACTATTTACCGCCCTTCACGTTACCTTCTAACCCTGTTAGCTAAGGTACGTGTAGGTTAGGTTCTATCTAAGGCTAAGTTCTAATAGATATCTTTAAATAATTCTTATCTTACCTATATTAATAATATATTAAAAGCTATTAATCTACTCTAACCTAGGCCGGGCTTAAATAATCTAGCTATATATTATTATAGTTATTACTTTGTATTAGCGTACGTATATAGTAGTACTAATTCTATAACTTATAGTATCTATATAACTAAGAAGTATTATTATTTATAGGTATCTTAAATAGATTTAAAAGATTTTATATAGATTTACTTATATCTATATAGATTAATATTAGGCCTTATCTAAATACTACTAATAAGAAGTATAGTACTAATAATTAGAATTCTTTAGAAATATTCTTCTATAAATTATATAAATATAATATACTTTTTAGCTAGAAGTATAATTCTATAGAGATTTATACTAATCTAGCTAAAGCTACCTTAGCTATAATTACTATAATTACTAGGTAATATTATTTTTCTTAAATTATTATAGATTCTTACTAATATATATTAATTTCTTTAATAGTACTAAGATCTCTACTACTTCGGACTTTTTTCTATATACTAGTAATATTAAAATTCCTAGAAAGAATTCTAGAGAAAAGGCTAAGATTCTTTTCTTATATATATTAAAGAGCTATAAAGTTAGAGAAGATAGCTCTAATATAGAAGTTTCTATACTAAAGGTAGATAGTTCTATACTAATTATTAAATCTTTTTACTAATTTATATAATTTCTAGTATATCTATATTACTTTATTCTTCTATACTCTAGTTTCTACTACTCTATAGATTTCTATAGAGGAGTTTATAGCTATAAAGTATATTATATAGAATTTATAGTATTAGAATAAAAGGCTAGAGACCTATATTATAAAGCTCTATACTATACTAACTAGAAATTAGTAGAAAGAATTAGATACGCTTATAGTAGTAATTAGTACTTCTAGCTCTACTTTAACTTAATTAGTTTAGATCTATACTAATTAGTACTAATATATTTCTTTTATCTAGTATTTTTAGTTTTTAGTTTTAATTTTAAAGTAATCTTACTTTCTCTAGATAGATTAGTATAGGTTTATATAAATCTATATAGATCTTTATAACTAAAGCTTCTTACACCTCTACGGACTAAAACTAGTTAATCTAGGGTAATATAGTAATTTATATATATTAAATGATAGAGTATACTAAGTATAATAATCTCTAATATATATATATATAGTATATAGTATATAATAATACTAATATATAAAGAAACTATATATATATACTTAAAGACTCCTTAATAATATAAGTATAGACTATATCTAATAAATACTAATATACTAACCCCCTTTTATTAGTTAAGGGTAGCCCTTAACTAATAACTATAGCGGCCTTAGATATAGCTATACCCTAGTATATACTAGAAATACCTCTACTAGTATAATAGAAACGGCTATATAGTAATATTAATATAGATAGTTAAATACCTATCTAAAATATAGAAACTAACTAAGAGTAAGAGATACTATAGATAACTAAGTCTAAGGGGACTCTAAGAGAGGAGACCCTTATAGATAAAATTAAATACTAGATAATATATATAGAGAAAGATACGGAGAAAGAGAAGAAGACCCTTCTCTATATATTCTAGAACCTTATTATTAGGACGGGAACCACAATGGACCTATATAGACTATTCTAATCCATGTAGCCACGTAGTGGCTAGAGCTGGGTTAAGTTAGCTAAGTTAAGTAAGGTCACTATATAAGTGGACCGTATAAACCGATTCCTGCTCGTTAGGAATCAACCTCGTATAAGAGTAAGATTACTCTATAAATACATTCCTATGTCTCTCTATGAACTATTAGACTACTATCCCACGTCTTTACTCTTTATATTTTAATTTCTCTCTATATAGTATGACGGTAGCTTATAGAGATAGCTCCTACTACGCGCTATAATACCCGTGGCACTACCTTATACGAGAGACTCTCTCCAAATCTAAATAAAGAGAATAGTCTCCCTACGACCACCTCCACTAATAAGTATACCCTATAGGCTATTACACTAATAACTAGTACGGTATTCCGTATAACCGTAGAAGATTACCTAGATAATAAGGAAGGAGTCTATTATACTCTATCGCGGTCTAGTTCATACTATACTAGACCTATTCTTACTATAAGACTAGACTCTATTAACGTTAATAAATTAATTCGTTAGAACCGACTAACGTTAACCACGCCTTACGACGACGTGTATACCAAGCTATACGCGGAGAGGTAGCGTTAGGCTTAGCTTAAGTAGTAACTTTGCGAACTCGACGAAGCGTAAGAACGAACCGCTAGACTTAAAGCCGCACTACGCGCTTTAGTGCTAGTAGTAACTAATCTACACTAATATGGATTAACTTAAGCCGAAACAGTCCAACTAAGTCTATTACTATCCTAGTTACCTCGGCCTAAGAAACCACCTTACTTCGACGGTAAAACCAGGAGAAGCTTTCACGAATAGACTTACTAGTATAGCCGATTCTTCTATCTATTCACGAACGATAGTAATAAGATTAGGTTCGTATAGAACTACCTAGACCTAACGCCATCTAAACGTTAGATGGCATATTAAATTAAACACCCTAAGGATGTATATAACTAGGACATGTTCACCGAATTCCTTCTTTAATACTTCGGTGATAGAGCCGAGCGACGCGAATAGGCTTAGAGCCATATCTTTAAGACTTAATAGCGAGAGAGATAATCCCCGTTACAACTCCTCGAATACCTCCGACCTCTTTAGAGAGAAGCCGAGAAAGATCGCATGGTTTAATAATATAACGACTTTAAAAGGTCCCTTAACCCGAGTATAAAGGAACGCATCGACCTTATAACGTCTACCTCTACCGACCTTTAGGTACTCGCGAATCTTATAGAACGACATTAGTATATAATAAATAACTAACGTCGTATAGGCGCACGACTATCCCTATTAATCTAATCCGATATAAAATCATCTAAAGAGGACTAGTTTAGTAATAGATCGCGCGGAATACCTCATGGGCGCTACTACTCTACGAACTTAAGAAGACGAGGCCCGTACCACGGATCTTTCTACTAGTCGATATATCGAGACGTGAGAAACGACTTATATAAATAACCTAAAGTTACCTACTACACCTATGGTAGGATAGGCTATATAGCACCCGAGTGCCGCTTAGGGAAACTACTAAATACTAATATAGATACTAAGTTAGTTATATACTATAAGTACTAGTAGCTAGGATATATCGCGCCTAACTACCCGGTATACGATATAAAAAACTAACTATCTATAAGGAACCCTCGCGACTTATAGACGTAACTAAAATAGAGGGATAACCAGCTAACTAGTATATTAAACTATAGGCTAGGCCTATTAAGGTCCCTCGTGGATAACATTAGACCGTAATACTTAATAGCGGTTTAGCTACTAACGTTATATCGACTTAACAAGCACGAGAACTTAACGTCGACATTTAAGTACTAATAGGTGCTACCTTCCATGGTATCGACGGTCCCATTAAATCGTAGGGTACCTATACTATTAAATATAGCATCTAGGACAGCGGGGGGAAGTGGAAACCCTACTACTTAACCTTTATTATGGTAGATAGTCCCTTCGACATGATCCTCGGTATACCGTAGCTCGAAAAATATAACCCGAAACTAGACTTTATCTAGAAAACAGCTGGCTAGCGCATGTACCCACTATAATAGAACCTAGTATAGCTAGTCGACGACGAATAATTCTAGAAGGACTACGAAAAGGCAATCTCCGCTATCTACATCCTCTTACTTACTTAAAATAGAGAGCTTAGTATTAAAGTAGATAAAAACCTACTACATTAGTATAAAATATACTAATATATCGCGTTAGCGATCGACTCGTCCGAATTACCTTAATACTAATCTACTAACCTTACTATTAACCTCGAAGACGGTTAATAACCCCTACACGGACCTATCTACCCTCTATTAGAACCCGAGCTATAGGTCCTCCGAGAATACATCGAAAAGAACCTTACGCGAGGATAGATTAGATCTAGTATATCCCTAGCCGGAGCTCTAATCCTCTTTATAAAGAAGAAGGATAGGAGTCTCCATCTATATATCAACTACCGTAGCCTAAATAATATTATACGAAAGAATCATTACCTACTACCTCTTATCTCCGAGTCTATTAATAGACTAGGGTGTATAAAGATCTTTACTAAGCTCGATCTACGCGACGCCTACTACCGCTTATATATTAAGAAGGGCGATAAGTGGAAAACGGCGTTTAGGACCCGTTATAGATACTTCGAGTATATAGTAGTCCCTTTTAGACTAACTAACGCGCTAGGAACCTTCTAAGCGTATATTAATAACGCGCTAGTAGGTCTACTCGATACGACGTGCATCGTATATCTTAATAACATCCTTATCTTCTCTAATAACGAAGAAGAATACATCTAGCACGTACGCGTAGTCCTAGATAGGCTAGAAAAACATAAGCTATATATTAAGCTATCTAAATGCGAGTTCCACTAGGACTACGTTAACTTCCTTAGCTTCGTTATTACTAATTAAGGTATAACTATAGAAAGGGATAGGGTTACTACTATTATGGACTAGCCTAAACTAAAATCGGTTCGAGATATACGTGTCTTTATTAGATTCGCTAATTACTACCGAAAATTCGTTAAGCATTTCTCCCGGCTAGTAGCACCGCTTAACGCGCGTACTACTACTATAGATTCATCTATTACGGTCCGCGGTAGATAGAAATAGTATAATATTAAATTATAGCCTATAGAATTATTAGAAGGCGAAAGGGCCTCCTTCGAGAAAATCAAAGAGGCATTTATAACTACCCTATTACTAGTATACTTTAATCTAACTAAACCTATCTATATTAAAACCGACGCGTTAGAATTTATAATCTTAGATATTCTCTCCTAGCCTAGACTAACTAAGTCTAAAAAGGTCTAATAGTATCTAGTTACGTTCTTCTCACGCAAAATAGTCGATATTAAGACTAGATATACTATCTATAACTAAGAGCTACTAGTAATAGTAGAGTCGTTTAAATAGTAGCGATATTATCTTAAAGGTACTATATATAACGTCGAGTTACTAACTAATTACTATAACTTAAAGGGGTTTATAAGTACGATAGTTTTAAACCGTTAATAGGTCTAATAGGCTAAGTAGCTTACGAACTTTCACTTTATAATCTACTATTAACCTAGAAGTATAAATATAGCTAATAGAATATTAAGAAGACCTAACTATAAAGAAGGCGCCTAGGATCATAGTAGCCATAGGGTCCTAGAGTAGCTATAGGCCCAACTCTTAAGGACGAGGTTAGATTTTAAGTTATTAGGCGATTAGCGAGATGCTAACGTCGATACCGGTAATCGAATCTCTAAGACCGAAGCCGGTAACTAAAGACGCGGTACCAAAGTCCCTAGTAGGCCGTTTATTAGCGCTATCGGGAAGGGCGATAATGCCTAGCGTAAATATCTAATTAACCTCACCTAGTTAATTATAGATCTATAGAAGATAGACCCGATAGTTTTAAAGTTACATAAAATATAGTAAGATAGGTTATTACGGACTAAAGTAGACTATAAGTAGACCTTCGTGGACGGCTTACTTTACTATAATAGAAAGTACTATATACCGACGGGTAACGCGCGATTTAACGTAGTTAGCCGATACTATAACGCTAACCTAGTAGGACACTTTAGATATATACGTACCCTAAGCTTAATTCGTTAGTACTATTTTTAGAAAGATATACCTAAGTACATCAAAGAATAGATAGCTACTTATCCGATTTATTAAAGAACGAAGGCCCCTAGGCATAAGCCATATAGGAATTTATAGCCTCTTTCAGCCCCCCTCTTTATATAGGAAGACATTACTATAGACTTTATAGTTAACTTACCTCTAAGCGAGATACTTAGAATAAGTTATAATTCTATTCTTATTATCGTGGATAGACTTATAAAGATATCTAGGTATATCCTAGTATAGAAGACGATTACATCTAAAGAACTAGCGCAGGTATTCTAGAACGAGATTATTAAGGTCTATGGTATACTAAAAAGGATCGTTACGGACCGAGGAAGTACCTTCACGTCTAAATTCTAGACGTTATTCTACGAAATAGTAAGTATAAATAGAAACATATCTATAGTATTTTATCCTTAGACGGATAGCTAGATAGAGCGATAGAACTAGACGCTCGAGGCCTACCTACGCGTATTCTATAATTTCGAGTAGGACGACTAGGCCTCCCTACTAAGTATAGTAGAGTTCGTATATAATAATAGTCGTTATAGTATAATAGATATTATACCTTTCTAGGCGAACCTCGGACGCAGTCTAAGGATAGGTTTTAAGCCTTAGACGGTCTAATTTAATCGAATAATAGACGTGAACGTCCACGCTTAGGAATTAGCAATTAAAATCTTCGAAACCGCACGTAACTATCGCGCTATAATCTAATAAGTAAACGACTCGTATACGAAGTACTATAATAGATTAGCTAAGGATTAGACGTACGAGGAGGGCGATAAGGTCCTTCTTAACGTCTATAATATACGAACGTCGCGAGTAAATAAGAAGCTCGATTATAAAATGGCTAGTCCCTTCCGAATCAAACGTCGTATCGGTATAAGAGCCTACGAGCTCGACTTAGGAAGCGATATAAGAATCTATAACGTGTTCCACGTCTTACTACTCGAAAGATTTCGACCTAACGTGTATGGCCGCATAAACGTGTAGTTATACTCTATTATACCCTAAGATAGACTAGACGTGTTCGAAGTAGACTATATTATTAAATATAGAATCGATAAAGATAGTATTTAGAAATATAGAATCCGTTAGAAGGACTATACTAAGGACGAGGATACCTAGGAACTAGCGGTATATATCTTAAGTTCTATAATAGCTGCGTATAAGTAAAAGATATAGAATAGCGTATTATTAATATAAGTATAGCGACGTCGCGGTCGTTATAAAAAGAAGAAGAATACCGTAGAGAACGAAGTACTAAACTAGGAAATCTAGACGCGCACTAGGAAAACTCTATATAGCAGCCCTATAATTTAAGCGTCGTACGGTTACTAGACGCGAAGAAAGTATAAATAACCATTTTAGGAACGTAACGCGATATACCATAATAGAATAACATAGAAGAGTCTAGAATAGACTAATATAGACCATTATACACGAGAAAAACATAGGACTAAGAACCTAAAAAAAGGTACCCTACTATAGAATTAAACTCTTAACACGAAATATAAAAGGTTAGAGTACCCGAACTAATAACTACTAGGCCACTAGTTCGGGTACTCTAATAGAATTTATAGAGATAAACTAATTTATATATGGTGCCTACACTTAGGTAACTTAAGGAAAATTAGAATATAGAAACTAATAGTTATAAGCTAAGCGAGCGCATACATAATATCGTTAAGTTAAGAATTAAATTACTAGAAACTAGCCGATAGGTATCTAAACGGTCTAAAAAGGACTAAAATGGATAAAAGCTAGGTAAATAGAGCCGGCGCGCACTACCTATAGTAGATCTAGAATATATAGAGCCAGGCATAGAGATAACATATAGAGCCAGAACCATAGAGCTACTCCTCTATCTTATTATCCGTCCTAATCTCTAGTATAGTTCTCTCTAACTATACGATATAGCGGCGGAGGACGACGACCTTAGCCTCTAGAGTAATAACCCAATCCGTTAGAGCCTAGAGAGAAGAGCCTTAAGCGCCGGAGCGTAGCGACTAGATCTAAAGTTAGCTAATATAATCTAGAATAATCTAGAAGGGAATATATACCCTCTTATGAGGCGACTTAGAGGGAGAAATAGTAGACCTCTTACAAGATCCATTAGTAGCGCAAGACGGACAAAAGGGGATAGAGCAAATCCTCTCTACGGCCTCTATAGCTAGGATAGACTCCCTAGAATAGGTAGCCTAGGCGCTAGGGATCTTGCGGCGGCTAGAAAAATCAACGGGTGTTAAAAACAATTAACGTGCTTATAACTTACACTTTAATAACCTCTAGGAAGAGCTTATAGCGCTCCCTAAACTCCCTCTATATAGTAGATAGACGGCTATAAGGACCCCCGAGGGTCTCACGGACGCGAAGGTTATTATATATATCTTATATATATATAGGAACCTAAGAATATATTAGCGCGGACCACTTTAGATTATACTAGATTAAGATAGCCTATTATACTTACCTATAGATAAATCTTACTAGTTACGGTATAGCGGCGGTAGCGGGTAGATAGAGTAAAGATAGGGCGTATAGGCCCATCGCGGTTAGTAGAGTAGTAGCTAATACTAGAGTCAGAGCGAAAGAGATATTTAGAGCCGGCCGTATAGCCCTTAATATACTTATAGTATATCGAACCGTAGTTCGCCGTTTTTCTATGGCGTAAACCACGACCACGTTTAGTATCCTCGGCGACCTAGGCCTTATTATTAGTAGGCTAGGGTTTAGAGCGAATATTAAGGTCCTAAAAGAACCTAGAGTAACTAAATCAGTCTATATTAGACCGGAAGGAAGAGCGGTAAGGCGGCGGCGTAGGTAAGCGCGAGAGCTCGCGATTATTATCTATAACGAGATCTTCTTCATCCTCTAGAGGAGGTAGAGTAGACGGCGTGCGCTTTAGAGCGAGAGGAGAACCTATAACCACTTTATCTATAAGTTTAGTACTAGGATTACCTAGATTAGAGCGACTAGTAGCTATATTAGTAGCAGAGGCAGTAGTAGTAGTAGCCCTAGCTACTCTCTTCTCCGACTTAGAGCGCGCCTTCGTACTACCGCGATAGGTAGACTTCTTAGCTAGCGTAGCCGGGGAGGAGGCGATATCTTTAGAGCGAGTCTTACAAGAGGAGAAGGTAGGCTTAGAGATAGGACTAGTATTAGATATCTATATATATATATTAGCTAGAGATCTAAGGAAGGAATATTTATCTACCCTTAACGGCGATTAACGAAGCTAAATTAGTAACTATAATAACGCGAATAGGTTATATAGGACCGGTTCTAATAAGAATAGACCACTATAGACCCTTCTAAACCTAAACTAGGGAAGATAGTATATAAATTAACAACTTACCTTAAGAGCGAGGTAGATATACTAGAGAATAAAATCAAAGGCGAGCGAAGCTAAATATATACTCGACTAAAGTAGCGATTATATATCCTAGGTAGTAGCCACGAAGTAAGGGATAAGCGCGTACATAAACTAATAAAAGTAAACTAGAATCTCGAGTTCACCTATATTAAGGATAGTTATAACGTTATAGAAACTTAGTTACGGATATATAGATACACGATAGATTATAGAGACTTAGAATTATATATACTTAAGTACTTCGGGGCGAAGCATAAAAAGAAGAAGGATATTATTAGGACGGGAACTATAATGGACCTATATAGATTATTCTAATCTATGCAGCCACGTAGTGGCCAGAGCTAGGTTAAGTTAGCTAAGTTAAGCGAGGTTACTATATAAGTAGACCGCATAAACCGATTCCTACTCGTTAGGAATTAACCTCGTATAAGAGCAAGATAACTCTATAAATACATTCCTATGTCTCTCTATGAACTGTTAGACTACTATTCTACGTCTTTACTCTTTACAAGCGTCGGAACGAAAGGCTAGAGACTTATATTATAAAGCTCTATACTATACTAAATAAGAACTAGCGGAAGGAATTAGATATAACCATCGCGGTAATTAGTACTTCTACTCCTACTCCGACTTAATCGGTTTAGATCTATACCAATCGGTACTAATATATCTCTTTTATCTAGCGTTTTTAGTTTTTCGGTTTTAATTTTAAAGCGATCTTACTTCTTCTAGATAGATTAGTACAAGTTTATATAGATCTATATAGATCTTTATATTTTCTTTTAGCTTTCTTAATTTTATCTTTCTTTAATAATAACTTCTTTAATCTCTTTAGTAATCTATACCAATCTATACTAATCAGCACCAATTTTCAATGTCCATTTCTCTTAGTAAATTATTTTTCTAAGTCTCTTTTTTAGTTAAATTTTTTAAAGTTCTAAGTTCGAACTTTCTAAGGAAGTTTCTTAATTCCTTAGAATGTCTTAAAGATCTATATCTCTTTTACCTTCTTCCTTTTAGGCGGCCGTTCTCGGCGCCGAACTATACTAAAAAACGTTAAATTACCGTACTTTAGTATAATTCTCTACGATTCCGCGGCTTCCTTTACTAACCGCTACTTATATACTAATATCGCTACTTTACTAATATTTATTATAGGTTCCTAAGTATCTTCGTTAGAATTATATCCTTTCTAATAAATTTTATATAGCTACGTGCTATCTTCGGCGTGTTACTAGCTAAGTATCTACTTAACTTTATAGATATCTATACCTTCTTACGTAACTACTTTATATAGTATCTATTTAGAACGATCTAGTAATAATAAGGCATGAAATAGCTTAAGAAGCGTAATATAGAATATATTATATATCTTTAACGTAGGAGGGAGTTATAACTCGTACGCCTAGTTATTAATTACACGAGTAATCTTATATAGACCTATTATTATATAGTTAAGCTTCTTCTTTAGCCTAATGCTATAAATATTCTTACTATTTAGTAAAACTTTATCCCTAACATTAAAGATTATAGGTTTTCTACCCTTATTATAGTGCGATTTACTATAATTCATAGTATCTTATAGTAACTTTATAACGCTTCTTTACGTTTAGAATAGTTCTATAGTAATTTCTATTACTTTAACGTTAGGTCGTTCTACTTTAAACTAAATCCCTAAGAACTACACATTATAGTTCCAACCGAAGTTTACTTCAAACAAACTCACGTAAGTTAACATATATCAGCTATTATTATACGCGAATTCCGCGATATAGACTAACCTTACCTAGTTATCCTACTTATAGTTATAATATACGCGTAAATACGCCTTAACTATCTAATTCTACCGCTCTATCTATCTATCTATTTATAGATAGAACGTAGTACTAAGTTTCCGCTTAATTCCTAGTATATAGTAGAAATCCTTCTAAAATTTAGACGTTATCTATAGACCTCTATCTAAAACTATACTATTTAGTATACTATAGAGCCGGACTACGTTACGGAGTAGTATATCTATAAGATCCGGTACTTAGATTATCTTTCTTATAGGGATATAGTATAATATCTTCGTAAATCTATCTAGAACTATAAGTAAACTATTATAAATATACCTAGAATACTTACTTAG
>NW_022985606.1:0-13809 GCF_010093815.1 Pseudovirgaria hyperparasitica
TAAACTATTTTGCTAGATTTATGTCTAATCCTAGTCTAGAACATTATAAATACTTAAATAACTACCTATGGGGTTATTTAATTAAGACTAAGGATTTAGTACTAGATTTAACTCTAGACTCTAGTTCTAATCTAATCTCTAATTCTATTAATCTAATAGAAATTAGTAATTCAGATTAGGGAGGGGATATAGACTATAGAAAATCTACTACGGGTAATATATTCTTATTATCTAATAAGAATAAAGATAATAGTATAGCTATTAGCTAGCTATCTAAATTACAAAAAATAGTAGCTATTAGTTTAGCCAAGGCCGAATATATAGCCTTAAAAGAAGCTACTAAAGAGAGTCTATTCTTAAATAATTTTATTAAAGAACTCTTTAATAGTAACTCTAATATTAAAGAATATTATAATAATAATAATAATAATAATAATATTATATAACTAGGTAGAGTAGTACTCTATAGGCCTATGCCTCCTCTAGTCTAAGCCACTATATAAGAAGAAACCCCATAGAAAAAAACTTCCTTATATCTATAACTATATCTTATTAAACCTCTATTTCGTCTTAAGTATATAGCTATAGAGTACGCCTATTAGTCTATAGCCTATATTACCGTTATTTTACCCTTAGGTAGCACGTATAGGTGCGGAGGTTATTAGTTAAGGGCTACCCTTAACTAATAATCGGGGTTCTCCCGGGGTTCTTCCGGTATATATCGGGTTACTACTAGTATATACCGGGTCTCTTCCGGTATATATTTCCGGGTCCACTAGTACTAGAGGAGTAGTAGATATATAAGTATCTATCGGGAGACGTTCTTAGGGTACTTATTAAGCTATCGTACGATATCTAAAGTCTTTATAACTGTTAGGACGGGAACTATAACGGACCTATATAGACTATTCTAATCTATGTAGCCACGTAGTGGCCAGAGCTAGGTTGAGTTAGCTAAGTTAAGCGAGGTTACTATATAAGTAGACCGTATAAACCGATTCCTACTCGTTAGGAATTAACCTTATATAAGAGTAAGATTACTCTATAAATACATTCCTATGTCTCTCTATAAACTATTAGACTACTATCCCACGTCTTTACTCTTTATATTTTAATTCCTCTCTATATAGTACGACGGCAGCTTATAGAGATAGCTCCTACTACGCGCTATAATACCCGTGGTACTACCTTACACGAGAGACTCTCTCTAAATCTAAATAAAGAGAATAGTCTCCCTACGACCACCTCCACTAATAAGTATACCCTATAGACTATTATACTAATAACTAGTACGGCATTCCGTATAACCGTAGAAGATTACCTAGATAATAAGGAAGGAGTCTATCATACTCCATCGCGGTCTAGTTTATACTATACTAGACCTATCCTTACTATAAGACTAGACCCTATTAACGTTAATGAATTAATTCGTTAGAACCGACTAACGTTAACCACGCCTTATAACGACGTGTATACTAAGCTATACACGGAGAGGTAGCGTTAGGCTTAGCTCGAGTAGTAACTTCGCGAACTCGATAAAGCGTAAGGATAAACCGCTAGACTCGAAGCCGTACTACGCGCTTTAGTGCTAGTAGTAACTAATCTATACTAATATGGATTAACTTAAGCCGAAACAGTCTAACTAAGTCTATTACTATCCTAGTTACCTCGGCCTAAGAAACTATCTTACTTTAACGGTAAAACCAGGAGGAGCTTTTATAAATAGGCTTACTAGTATAGCCGATTCTTCTACCTATTCACGAACGATAGTAATAAGATTAGGTTCGTATAGAACTACCTAGACCTAACGCTATCTAAACGTTAGATGGCATATCGAATTAAATACCCTAAGGATGCGTATAACTAGGACACGTTTACTAAATTCCTTCTTTAATACTTCGGCGATAGAGCCGAGCGACACGAATAGGCTTAGAGCTATATCTTTAAGACTTAATAGCGAGAGAGATAATCCCCGTTATAACTCCTTAAATACCTCTAATCTCTTTGGAGAGAAGCTAAGGAAGATCGCATAGTTCGATAATGCGATAACTTTAAAAGGTCCCTTAACCCGAGCGTAAAGAAACGCATCGACCTTATAATGTCTACCCCTACTAACCTTTAGGTACTCGCGAATCTCGTAGAACGACATTGGCGTATAATGAATAACTAACGTTATATAGGCGCATGACTATCCCTATTAATCTAATCTAATGTAAAATCGTCTAAAGAGAACCGGTTTAGTAATAGATCGCGCGGAACACCTCGTGGGCGCTACCACTCTATGAACTCGAGAAGACGAGGCCCGTACCGCGGATCTTTCTACTAGTCGATATATCGAGACGCGAGAAACGACTCGTATAAATAACCTAAAGTCACCTACTATACCTATGGTAGGATAGGCTATATAGTACCCGAGTGCCGCTTAGGGAAACCACCGAATACTAATATAGATACTAAGTTAGTTATATACTATAAGTACTAGTAGCTAGGACACATCGCGTCTAACTACCCGGTATACGATATAAAAAACTAACTATCTATAAGGAACCCTCGCGACTTATAGACGTAACTAAAATAGAGAGATAACTAGCTAACTAGTATATCAAACTATAGGCTAGGCCTATTAAGGTCCCTCGTGGATAACATTAGACCGTAATACTCGATAGCGGTTTAGCTACTAACGTTATATTAACTTAACGAGCACGAGAACTTAACGTCGACATTCAAGTACTAATAGGTACTACCTTCCATGGCATCGACAGTCCTATTAAATCATAGGGTACCTATACTATTAAATACGGCATCTAGGACAGCGGGGGGAAGTAGAAACCCTACTACTTAACCTTTATTATAGTAGATAGTCCCTTCGACATGATCCTTAGTATACCGTAGCTCGAAAAACATAACCCGAAACTGGACTTTATCTAGAAAATAGCTGGCTAGCGCATGTACCCACTATAATAGAACCTAGTATAGCTAGTCGACGACGAATAATTCTAGAAGGACTACGAAAAGGTAATCTTCGCTATCTACGTCCTCTTACTTACTTAAAATAGAGAGCTTAGTATTAAAGTAGATGAAAACCTACTATATTAGTATAAAATATACTAACATATCGCGTTAGCGATCGACTCGTCCGAATTACCTTAATACCAATCTACCGACCTTACTATTAACCTCGAAGACGGTTAATAACCCCTATACGGACCTATCTACCCTCTATTAGAACCCGAGCTATAGGTCCTCCGAGAATACATCGAAAAGAACCTTACGCGAGAATAGATTAGACCTAGTATATCTCTAGCCGGAGCTCTAATCCTCTTTATAAAGAAGAAGGATAGGAGTCTCTATCTATATATCGACTACTATAGTCTAAATAACATCACGCGAAAGAATCGTTACCTACTACCTCTTATCTCCGAGTCTATTAATAGACTAGGGCGCGTAAAGATCTTTACTAAGCTCGATCTACGCGACACCTACTACCGCCTACGTATTAAGAAGGGCGATAAGTGGAAAACGGCGTTTAGGACCCGTTATAGATACTTTAAGTATATAGTAGTCCCTTTTAGACTAACTAACGCGCTAGGAACCTTCTAAGCGTACATTAATAACGCGCTAGTAGGCCTACTCGATATGACGTGCATCGTATACCTCGATAACATCCTTATCTTCTCTAATAACGAAGAAGAATACATCTAGCACGTACGCGTAGTCCTAGATAGGCTAGAAAAACATAAGCTATATATTAAGCTATCTAAATATAAGTTCTACTAGGACTACGTTAACTTTCTTAGCTTCGTTATTACTAATTAAGGTATAACCATAGAAAGGGATAGGGTCGCTACTATCGTGGACTAGCCTAAACTAAAATCGGTTTAAGATATACGTGTCTTCATTAGATTCGCTAATTACTACCGAAAATTCGTTAAGTATTTCTCCCGGCTAGTAGCACCGCTTAACGCGCGTACTACTACTATAGATTTATCTATTACGGTCCGCGGTAGATAGAAATAGTATAATATTAAATCGCAGCCTATAGAATTATCGGAAGGCAAAAGGGCCTCCTTCGAGAAAATCAAAGAGGCATTTATAACTACCCCATTGCTAGTATACTTCGACCCGACCAAACCTATCCGCGTTAAAACTAACGCGTTAGGATTTATAATCTTAGACATTCTCTCCTAGCCTAGACTAACTAAGTCTAAAAAGGTCTAATGGTATCTAGTTACGTTCTTCTTACGTAAAATGGTCGATATTAAGACTAGATATACTATCTATAACCAAGAGCTACTAGTAATAGTAGAGTCGTTTAAATAGTAGTAATATTATCTTAAAGGTACCATGTATAACGTCGAGTTACTAACTAATTACTATAACTTAAAGGGGTTTATAAGCATGACGGTTTTAAACCGTTAATAGGTCTAATAGGCTAAGTAGCTTACGAACTTTTACTTTATAATCTACTATCGACCTAGAAGTATAAACCTAGCTAATAGAATGTTAAGAAGACCTAACTATAAAGAAGGCGCCTAGGATTATAGTGGCCATAGGGTCCTAGAGTAGCTATAGGCCCAACTCTTAAGGACGAGGTTGGATTTTAAGTTATTAGGCGATTAGCGAGATGCTAACGTCGATGCTAGTAATCGAATCTCTAAGACTAAAGCCGGTAACCAAAGACGCGGTACTAAAGTCCCTAGTAGGCCGTTTATTAGCGCTGTCGGGAAGGGCGATAATGCCCAGCGTAAATATCTAATTAACCTCGCCTAGTTAATCGTGGATCTATAGAAGATAGACCCGATAGTTTTAAAGTTACGTAAAATGTAGTAAGATAGGTTATTACGGACTAAAGTAGACTATAAGTAGACCTTCGTGGACGGCTTACTTTACTACGATAGAAAGTACTATATGCCGACGGGTAACGCGCGATTTAACGTAGTTAGCCGATACTATAACGCTAACCTAGTAGGACACTTTAGGTATGTACGTACCCTAAGCTTAATTCGTTAGTACTATTTTTAGGAAGATATACCTAAGTACGTCGAAGAATAGATAGCTACTTATCCGATTTATTAAAGAACGAAGGCCCCTAGGCATAAGCCATATAGGAATTTACAGCCTCTTTTAGCCCCCCTCTTTATATAGGAAGACGTTACTATGGACTTTATAGTTAACTTATCTCTAAGCGAGATGCTTAGAATAAGTTATAATTCTATTCTTATTATCGTGGATAGACTTATAAAGATGTCTAGGTACATCCCGGTATAGAAGATAATTACATCTAAAGAACTAGCGTAGGTGTTCTAGAACGAGATTATCAAGGTCCATGGTATACTAAAAAGGATCGTTATGGACCGAGGAAGTACCTTCACATCTAAATTCTAGACGTTATTCTATGAAATGGCAAGTATAAATAGAAATATATCTATAGCATTTCATCCTTAGACGGATGGCTAGATAGAGCGATAGAACTAGACGCTTGAGGCCTACCTACGCGCATTCTACAATTTCGAGTAGAACGACTAGGCCTCTCTACTAAGTATAGTAGAGTTCGTATATAATAATAGTCGTCATAGTATAATAGATATTATACCTTTCTAGGCGAACCTCGGACGCAGTCTAAGGATAGGTTTTAAGCCTTAGACGGTCTAATTTAATCGAATAATAGACGTGAACGTCCACGCTTAGGAATTAGCGATTAAAATCTTCGAAACCGTACGTAACTATCGCGCTATAATCTAATAAGTAAACGACTTATATACGAAGTACTATAATAGGTTAGCTAAGGATTAGACGTACGAGGAGGGCGATAAGGTCCTTCTTAACGTCCGTAATATACGAACGTCGCGAGTAAATAAGAAGCTCGATTATAAAATAGCTAGTCCCTTCCGAATTAAACGTCGTATCGGTATAAGAGCCTACGAGCTCGACTTAGGAAGCGACATAAGAATCTATAACGTGTTCTACGTCTTACTACTTAAAAGATTTCGACCTAACGTGTATGGCCGCACGAACGTGTAGTTATACTCTATTATACTCTAAGATAGACTAGACGTGTTCGAAGTGGACCATATTATCGAACATAGGATCGATAAAGACGGTATTTAGAAATATAGAATCCGTTAGAAGGACTATACTAAGGACAAGGATACCTAGGAACTAGCGGTATATATCTTAAGTTCTATAATGGCTGCGTATAAGTAAAAGATATAGAATAGCGTATTATTAATGTAAGTATAGCGACGTTATAGTCGTCGTAAAAAGAAGAAGGATGCCGTAGAGAACGAAGTGCTAAACCAGGAAATCTAGACGCGCACTAGGAAAACTCTATATAGTAGCCCTATAATTCAAGCGTTACACGGTTACTAGACGCGAAGAAAGCGTAAACAACCATTTTAGGAACGCGACGTAACATACTATAATAGAATAACATAGAAGAGTCTAGAATAGACTAACATGGACCATTATACACGAGAAAAACATAGGACTAAGAACCTAAAAAAAGGTACCCCACTATAGAATTAAACTCTTAACACGAAATATAAAAGGTTAGAGTACCCGAACTAATAACCACTAGGCCACTAGTTCGGGTGCTCTAATGGAATTCATAGAGATAAACTAATTTATATGCGGTGCCCACACTTAGGTGACTTAAGGAAAATTAGAATATAGAAACCGATAGTTATAAGCTAAGCGAGCGCACACATAATATCGTTAAGTTAAGAATTAAATTACTAGAAACTAGCCGACGGGTATCTAAACGGTCTAAAAAGGACTAAAATAGATAAAAGCCAGGTAAATAGAGCCGGCGCGCACTACCTATAGTAGATCTAGAACACATAGAGCCAGGCATAGAGCTAACACATAGAGCTAGAACCATAGAGCTACTCCTCCATCTTATTATCCGTCCTAATCTCTAGTATAGTCCTCTCTAACCGTACGATATAGCGGCGGAGGACGACGACCTTAGCCTCTAGAGTAATAACCCGATCCGTTAGAGCCTAGAGAGAAGAGTCTTAAGCGCTAGAGCGTAGCGACTAGGTCTAAAGTTAGCTAATATAATCTAGAATAATCTAGAAGGGAATATATACCCTCTTACGAGGCGACTTAGAGGGAGAAATAGTAGACCTCTTACGAGATTCGTTAGTAGCGCGAGACGGACGGGGGGGGATAGAGCGAATCCTCTCTACGGCCTCTATAGCTAGGATAGACTCCCTAGAATAGGTAGCCTAGGCGCTAGGGATCTCGCGGCGGCTAGAAAAATCAATAGGTGTTAAAAACAATTAACGTACTTATAACTTATACTTTAATAACCTCTAGGAAGAGCTTATAGCGCTCCCTAAACTCCCTCTATATAGTAGGTAGGCGGCTATAAGGACCCCTAAGGGTCTTACGGACGCGAAGGTCGTTATATATATCTTATATACGCATAGGAACCTAAGAATGTATTAGCGCGGACTACTTTAGATTATACTAGATTAAGATAGCCTATTATACTTATCTATAGATAAGTCTTACTAGTCACGGTATAGCGGCGGTAGTGGGTAGGTAGAGTAAAGATAGGGCGTATAGGCCCGTCGCGGTTAGTAGAGTAGTAGCTAATGCTAGAGTTAGAGCGAAAGAGATATTTAGAGCCGGCCGTATAGCCCTTAATATACTCATAGTATATTAAACCGTAGTTCGCCGTTTTTCTATGGCGTAAACCGCGACCACGTTTAGTATCCTCGGCGACCTAGGCCTTATTATTAGTGGGCTAGGGTTTAGAGTAAATATTAAGGTCCTAAAAGAACCTAGAGCGACTGAATCGGTCCATGTTAGACCGGAAGGAAGAGCGGTAAGGCGGCGGCGTAGGTAAGCGCGAGGGCTCGCGATTATCGTCTATAACGAGATCTTCTTTATCCTCTAGAGGAGGTAGAGTAGACGGCGTACGCTTTAGAGCGAGAGGAGAATCTACGACCACTTTATCTATAAGTTTAGTACTAGAATTACCTAGATTAGAGCGACTAGTGGCCACATTAGTAGCAGAGGTAGTAGTAGTAGTAGCCCTAGCTACTCTCTTCTCCGACTTAGAGCGCGCCTTCGTGCCACCGCGATAGATAGGCTTCTTAGCCGGCGTGGCCGGGGAGGAGGCGATGCCTTTAGAGCGAGTCTTATGAGAGGAGGAGATAGGCTTAGAGATAGGACTAGTATTAGATATCTATATATACACGTTAGCTAGAGATCTAAGGAAGGAATATTCGTCTACCCTTAACGGCGATTAACGAAGCTAAATTAGTAACTATAACAACGCGAATAGGTTATATAGGACCGGTTCTAATAAGAATAGACTACTATAGACCCTTCTAAACCTAAACTAGGGAAGATAGTATATGAATTAACGACTTACCTTAAGAGCGAGGTGGATATACTAGAGAATAAAATCAAAGGCGAGCGAAGCTAAATATATACTCGACCAAAGTGGCGATTATATATTCTAGGTAGTAGCCACGAAGTAAGGGATAAGCGCGTGTATAAACTAATAAAAGTGAACTAGAATCTCGAGTTTACCTATATTAAGGATGGTTATAACGTTATAGGAACTTAGTTACGGATGTATAGGTACACGATAGATTATAGAGACTTAGGATTATATATACTTAAGTGCTTTAGGGCGAAGCATAAAAAGAAGAAGGATATTATTAGGACGGGAACCATAATAGACCTATATAGACTATTCTAATCTATGTAGCCACGTAGTAGCCAGAGCTGGGTTAAGTTAGCTGAGTTAAGCGAGGTTACTATATAAGTGGACCGTATAAACCGATTCCTACTCGTTAGGAATCAACCTCGTATAAGAGTAAGATTACTCTATAAATACATTCCTATGTCTCTCTATGAACTGTTAGACTACTATCCTACGTCTTCACTCTTTATAGTAACGTAGATAAGCCATTACCGTTATATATAGAGGTTAGGGTATATAGCTAGATAGTAGCGTATTATACCTCTCCGGCCGCACGCCTTATACCATAGAGAGGTATCGGGAACGCCTCTCTTATAGATATAGTATAGGAGTCCTATAGCGCCCGTTCGGGCTTAGATAAGTATAGATACTTAGGCTTTCGTTAGCCCTTTATATATCTATTTACTTAGTTCCTTCTATAGCCCTTAAATCCACTCTAGGTACCTATTCTACTAGGAGGTCTAGTGGGCACGGAGTGCCTCTTTCTACTTATCTTAAGTCTACGACCGTATGTTTTTCACGAGTTCTTAAAGGCTCTACCGGTCTAGGAGAGCGTCCGGGTTATCTTAGACTTCTTATACTACTTAGCTAGAGACGGCTTCTATTAAGCACCTATACCGTATTCGATTCTAGCCTATATATAGGAGTGCGCGGTAATATATACTAATTCATATACGTAGCGCGGCGAAAGTATATTCTACGTTTCCTATACGTTCCTATACTTATTATTTAGTAAAGTATACTACCCTCTATGTCTAGTAGAAGTTATATATACTTATGACGTCTATCTCGCGTTATAGTAGTACCGTGTTAGTAGCTTTATATACGCCTAATATAAGATAGAGTATGCGGTTCTATATGGATTCGAGCTTCATTCGCCTAGTCTATATAAGGGCTATATACTAGCACTCGTGTCCGTACGTAAAGGCGGGTCGTACTATAGATATATATAGCTAGCGTGCCTTATCCCGGGCGGTTCTCTATATAGAGACTATAATCCGTCGTATAGCGGCTTCTATCTAGAGGGCCCTAGAGACGGCGTATACCACTTATAGTCTCTATTTAAGCTTACTATCTAGTATAACTCCGAGCGCGCGCATGCTTTATACTAGTAGTTTATTAAATGCGTCGATTCGGGGGCGTCGTTCGCCTTCCCTAGTTATCTATTTCCCTTAACGATTAATAAAGTGCATGAGCTGGTATTTCTCCGGGGCGAACTTTACTCTATAGTATTTTACCTACTAGAGGCACCTCTTATGGTTCTATTCTAGTCGTCTACACGTTCGGTTAGTATTATTATTAATAGCTAGAAGGTATATGTTATCGGCGTATCCAACTACCTCTATATACTTTATTCCTTAAAGAAGGTCTACCGTAAAGAAGAGGAATAGGATTAGAGAGATAGTACTCCCTTATAGGATACCGCATGCCGTCTCTTTATATTCGCTCTAGTACCTAGGGATATATATCTAAGTTATTCTTTCTATAAGGAATAACTATATAAAGCGTATAATCTATTCTAGTATTCGTCTTATCTAGAGGTTATAAATAAGTCTTATATAGTTTACCTTATTAAACGCTCCGGCTATATTAAGAGAGAGGAGCGATACTATCCGTCCCTATTTCTATACGGCCTAGACGACTTTAATAATATATTAGATAGCTATTATTAGAGAGCTATCTACCTTTACCTTCTAGTTCGGAGGGAGAAGATTATATTTCTATACCGTAGTACTTATCTTCTTTACTATTATAGCCTCTAGTATCTTACCTAGATAGAAGAGAAGGGCGATTAGTCTCTATCCCTTTAGGGAGTTAGGGCTCTTTTCTAGTTTCGGGAGTATAATAGTATAGGTAACTTAGAAGCTCTAGGGGTGGTACCCCTACGTGACGTATACTTAGAATATATAAGTAATAAGTAGTAGGGTCGCTTTTATAGTACTTTTTAGGCATCGATTTAGAATTCCATCTAGTCTAGATACTTTATCATTTAGGAGTATCTTAATAATATTAAGTATATCCTCCTCCGTAACTTCTTCGGGGATATCTACCATATATAGATATTTAGCGCCGTGAACGTCTAATAGATCTACTAGTTCCGGGAGAGGGAACATGGCCTCCCGTAGAGCCTTAGTTTTCTTAAGGCTCATAGAGTATATTCTCCCCTAATATATTAGAGGAGGTATAAGTAGCGGGGGTGTCGGAGTGTCTACGCCCTTAGCCTATTTCGCTATACGCTATAGCTCTATTACGTATCGTGTCTATTAACTAGTAATTATACGCTACTATTTACGCCTTTTATTATAGAGGACTTTATCGCGTTATTATATTACTTCCTTCTATTCTTTCTACGACTCGGGTATTCTCGTACGGTATATACGTGTATATAGCCTTTAGGCGTCTTATCTACTCTCCCGTACTCGAGGAATCCCCTTTACTTCCGGGGGCCGGTATATTTAGTATAGTACGTGTTTATTTCTTATATTCTAGTATATTTATAGGAGTGTCTATACGGCCTAGTCTATGGCTAGGTCGTTAGATATATTAACTATAGAGGGATCTAGGATCGCCGATTCTAGGTCCTTTAGGTACTTTTCCTAGTTAGTGTCCTTCTATATCTATCGTCCCTATTATTCATTCGGGGTATATATATTTATTACGGTTTCCATGCATTTATGGTCGGAATCCGTCTATACCTAGCCTAGGCGGTAGTATTAGATCCGGTAACTAATATACTCTATAGCGAAGGTAAGGTTAAGCGTAGACCCGTCTTCATTCTATTTATATTTTTTCTATATAACTTATTCTATAGATATAAGTAGGTATAGAAAGTCGTAGTAGCGGGTGCGTAGTTCCCTTACTCTAAGTTCTTCCCTAACTACGGCTAGGCCTCCCTACTATCGGTAGTAGAGGTTAAAGTCTCCTAGGAGGATGTATTACCCTAGTTCCATAGTACCCTCGAGCATCTCGTCTAGTATAAGTATACGTTATTAGTTATATATGTTATATATATATAGGGGGCCTATATCTATTTATAGGTATAGTGTTATCCTAAGGTTATCGCGCTCGGTATATAACCATAATAAGAGTAGTATTAACCTATAAATATAGAAGAGGACTCGTCTTTCTAGTCCTAGAGGGTGTATAGTATAGTATCCGGGGTGTATGGTTAGTTTACTCGTCTAGTAGTATTTATAGGGTTCCTAGATGGCGAGTATTATGGCCCCAGTCTCTTCGAGGAGCGTCGCCTAGTTCTCTCTTTTATATTATATATTTACCTATATAATTTAGAGTATATTCTAGTCCCTTATTAGGTACTAGGGAGTATATATATCTATATACTTATTCCTTAGAGGCGCGACTATCCTCGCGCGGTAGCGGCTTTAACTATATCTTTTAGTCGTTCTATCGTCTTCGGGATAGTCTACTATCCTACCTAACTATCTTTCGGAGGGGAGGTTAGGCGTATTATAAAGGAAGGGCTCGTAGTAGGTATTATATTCTATAACTATCTCACGCCTCTTACTTTTATCGTGTAAATATATTCTATAACCTATTTACGTTTTATACACGTTAACGACTATAACGGGTGTTTCCCGTCGTAGTTTAAATACTATACTATATCTCTATTTCTTAGTCCGTCTCCTCGCGGTTTATAAGGGCACTCCTAGATAGCGTGGTCCCTACGGTACTATCCGCACTTAGTCTTCTATAAGTACCTTTATATAGTATATCTATACCCTTAATAGTTAAAGTACTATATTATTACCTATACTCTATTCTATAGCTCGGCTATAAGGAGCTCTCCTTCTATTAGGAATCCCTCCTATATAATATATTATACGAGGGCGGGGTCTCGGAGCTCTATAATTATAGTAGAGTGTTTTTTCGCCGTCGTCTTAATCGCCTATAGGTTCTTCTACCACGCTTTTACGATCTTAATCCCTAGGTATTTTCGCGCGTTAGATTATTCTATACGCGTAATATCCTCTGCTCCGATAGCCTATCCCCGTATAGGTACTATATATACTATAATTAGGTATATAGCTACTCTAATAGACGTACTAGGGAAGATACTACCTATCGCGTTCGGATCTCGCGAGATGTTTTACTATGTAGTATTCGTTATAGTAGTAAGTACTACCCTATCTAGTATAACTTTAGTAGCCACGACGCTCGACTATATTCCTTTCTATTTATTAATCTTATTTATAATTTCCTTTAGGGATGCCTATTAGACCTACGCTAGCGTGTCCTTATCCTAGATTACGATACGTATACTATATACTCTATCTATAGTCCTAGTAGTCCTTAGTGCGGTAGCTCCGGGTATTACTATAATCTAAGCCCCCGTGTTAGGGCGCTTACCTTAGGATAGCTCTTCCTAGATTCTCCGTAGGCTGGCTTCTATTTAGTTAAGCCTACTACTAGGTTCCTCTTATGGCGACTTCCTTTCTTCCTCTATAATTTCTCTTAGGTTCTAGATAAGGTCCTAGAATATATAAAGAAGGGTCTTCTTTCCCTCCTTGGCGTCCCTCTCTATATATATTACCTAGTATTTAATTTTATCTAGGAGGGTCTCCCCTCTCGGGGTCCCCTCGGTCTAGGTTATCTATAGCGCTTCGCACCCTTAGTTAGTTCCTATATTTTAGATAGGTATCTAGCTATCTATATTAATATCGCTATATGGCCGTTTCTACCGTACTAGTAGGGGTATATCCGGCGTATACCGGGGTATTATAATACCTAAGGCCGCCATGGTTATTAGTTAAGGGTAGCCCTTAACTAATAAAAGGGGGTCGGCATGTCGGCGTTTATTAGATATAGTCTATACTCGTGTTATTAAAGAGTCTTCGAGCGTATATATATAGTATCTCTATACGTTGGTATTATCGCGTATTATATACTATACGTACGTACGTGTGTCGGAGGTTATTATACTTAGTATACTCTATCGTTTAATGTATGTAAATCGCTGTTTTACCCCGAATTAACTAGTTTAGTCCGTTAGGGTATGAGAAGTTTTTTTTAAAGAATATTATAAGATCTTTAATAAAATGAATACTATTAAAACAGACTCTTTAAGT
>NW_022985607.1:0-13411 GCF_010093815.1 Pseudovirgaria hyperparasitica
TCATTTGACCATAATGATGTTGGGCGACGCAAGAAGCAGAGAAGTAGTTAGCGTCAATCTGTAGATTATAGTTATAGGGGTATATATTGTGCGCGCGACGTGCATCTTCACGTTTGGCTTGAGCCTCATCACGCTTAGCCTGCTGCTCTTCACGTTCCATGTCCCTAAATTGCTGCTCAGCAGTAAATAGCCGCATATCCTCTTGTAACTTCGCCCATTTCTCTTCATCAAGCTGACGCTTATTAGGGCGCTTCAGTTGTATACCAACAGGCTCACGATTACGGAATCGCTCCTTTAGAAAAGACGGCGGATTTTCAATAGAGACACTCTCCTCTATCTCGGCGGTAAGTGCATTTGCCCAGCAGTGGAAATCTGCGGTTGTAACCTCATAGTGCTGAGCACCCATCCCAGAACCTCTATCAGTCGAAACCCAGCAGTATCTATCCTTATGAGGACAGTTGTTGACTCCACACTTAAGACGAGCGACTAGAGCATGGTAATACTGCGTAGTATTAGTTACTGCGTCTGCTCGTATAGTATTCGCAGTACCAATAGGGCCATTACGTCTACCTCCTGAACTAGGTGCCCCAGCTTGTATACGGTGTATGGAGGCGTGCGACGGCGGTGTCTCATTATTATTCTGTGGAGAGAGTAATTCCCCAGGAGGACGACTGAGCGCAGGCGTCCTACGTGTATTTGTAGACGGCGTTGCACTACGAGGTATGGTCCTAGAGGCTTGTATTCTTTGTTTCTTCATGGCTTCATAGCCGGGACATAATACTCTGACTTCGAACTTCAGATCGATATCGTGCTTCGGTTTCCTCGTGTGGATACGATCAATATGGGATAGAATCTCTACCTCATCCGTAAGGGCAAAGGAAACCTCCATTGAGTACGTATACTTGTTTGAGGACGACTGAGACTAGATAACAAGGTATGTTTTTCCGTCGAAGTCCCACGACTCATCAGCAACCACCTCCTGTATACACTCGTTAACCACATCCTCAACCTTATCGAGTGCCCAAGATTCGCGTAGACACGCCGATAGGTTCTTCTGTTTCTCCTTCTTTCCATTAACGCGAAGTAATAGTACTGGGTATAGCATGAAGAGGGCGATAGCCGCAGGAGGACTCGACGGAGGAGGCTCGTTTCCGGTATTACCCACGACGACTGGGGTATTACACCTATTACCACGTAACGGTGATGGCGATGAGGGTATATCTATAGCCTCATTCGACGCCTGGGGCATAGAGACGAGTATCTCTGCCGCGTTCGCGTCATGATCAGGTATAGTTGTTGGCTGTTCCACGTCCACAGCCGGCGTACCACTTGCTATCTTGCTCTTAGACTTCCTTTTTCGGACTGTCTGAGTACGACCTGCTGTCGCCCTTGCTGTCGGCTGACGATTAAGACGTGTTGGAGGAGGAGGAGGAGGAGAAGGCGCCTCTGTCGAGCAATTAGGTATCTCGAGCGGCCTGCTGAAACGAGCCCTCTTACCACTACGACGTGCTGTAGGCATAGTTTAGGGGTATTCCGAGTATTGTATAGTGTGGAGACGAGGCTAATAAGTATACAGGCACGTGGATTCGACGTATTTCACGACGTTGCGGCTGCTATGCACGATAATGTTCAAAATGCTCGTTTACTATGGAAAAACGGTGTGTCGCGCACAGGTGTGCACGCCAAGAGTCGCGCTGAAAAAGTTACAGACGGATCCTCGGTGGGTAGCCCCCTACACTCAACACCTAAAATCGGGCGCTAAGCAAGTTGAATATCGCCTTCGGCTATTCCATAATCTGATTACAGTATCGGTCATCCTAGAAGACACGACTCCTTCTCAAACAATCTCTAGATTGAGCAGGCTGATGAACAAGACTCAAGGCACATCTCTCCCAAGTGTAAATGTGATTGGGCTTCGTTCTCCAACCAATGTAAGATCAACACCAGGTGCGTGGCTTCTAAGATGCAATAGCCGCCATGGGAAAGGCTAAAAGCCAAGGCACCTGCCATCTTACATCTCCAATGCTTCTCGTCACGCCTAGGACGAATGGTACAGCGCTGTCTGACAAGCGTCTGTTGGAACGACGCTTCGCTTAAGGCAGATGTACTTTTGCTTTTAGAATGAGCATGCTCTGACCGTGCCACATGCAACACAGCCAAGCGGCGCACTCTCTTGCTCTCTTGCCCAAATTTAGTGCCTTTGCGTAACAATTGATAATACGTCGCTTGAAAGTTTGCCGATATCCATGTTTTGGAGACGGCTAATAGAGGGCATATCATCACTTCTTAGGCATAATTCAAGGTTCTAGCAGGCTACTAGAGTAGACTTGGGAAGCATCTCTCCCACGCATAGAAATGGCCGAATGGCTACTTTGCAGTCTTCTCCGCTCGTTCTGTAAACGACCCTGCGCTACGGCTGTGCCTTTCTCACTTCACGCGTGCGGCAATGGTGGTGTCGGTCGACCCGAGTCTGCATTAGTTGCTTAGGTATCTAGAAAAATATTGTAGATCCGCCTTGCATGGCCAGCGCTTAATAGCGCGGCACAGCAGACATTAGGCTCGCTGATAGTTTGACCAATAGTGATACGAACGACATCTAATCTCCTTCACTTCACGCTGCGCACTATCCGAGCGAGCCTGGTAATCGTGCCCCCCGTTCACCACATTCACGCCCGCTGTAGGGCAGTCTGTTAGTAGCAACTCCGCCTAAATCAAAATGCGCGACGCGTGTACACAGAATGAGGTTCTATAGAGTTAAGTTAAGGTTTAGTTTAGGGTTATCGTACGATATATAGCTATAGAAAGAGAGTGTAGTCATATTCGTATCTTGCCATCACCGGAATAACGTTTTTCCAGCTACCCACAGAATAATTTTCACCTCTCTTTAATCATACAATCACCATAACCATACTCACAACTATAACCATAACCACCATAACCACAACAACAACCACAACAACAACCACAGTAATAGCAGTAGCATCAATAGCAATGGCGTAATCGTTTCTACTATTCTCAAGAGCTCGTGTAAGTCGTACGAGCTATAGGTAGCATGCTAATAGAGTGTATAGATCCAATAGTAATAACAACAACCAAGCCCTTGTCCTCTACCACCCTATCCCCCACCCCGACATCCCCGGCCAGGTGGTCGGACGATATGAAGAGCATGGAGGTAGGAGGTATATCTTCAGAGTTGGAGGGCAGGAGTTAGCACCCTGGTGTCATAATAAGCAGCAGTGGGCGGTCTTGGCCTTACCTAGTTAAGATATTGAGTATAATGGCCCTTCTGCCATTCAATTCTACCAGATCTGGTCATACCGCCCCTCTACCATCAACTCCGTCCTCGTACAATCCTGTGGACGTAAAGAGGTTATGCCCTATACCCAGTGTATAAGGGCAAGAGCCCCCGCGTTTCCAACATGTGTCCGGTTACCAGGCCATTTTAGGGGAGCATGTGGCTATTGTAAGAAGAAGGACTAGGTAGCCAGATGCTCTGCACGAGATCGTACGAGGGTGTTACACCAGGGTAGTGCTCCTACTACAGCTATTACTATATTACCACTACCTCCAGAGGAGGAGGAAGAAGATGATAATGATAAGGGGGAGGATATAGAGATAGAGGAGGAGGAGGAGGAGGAGGAGGAGGATGAGGATGAGGAGGAGGAGGATGAGGATGAGGATGAGGAGGAGGGGGATGGGGTAAGTCAGTCTATGAGACTGCAGCTGAAGACTAGGTATGTGAATCGTACGACTGAAGTATATAGTATCTATACCAACTAGGTATAGGGTTTTGTCCATACCACCCGCCATATACTAAGCCTTTACGTGGCGGCTGGAATAAGTACCTCATGGGAAACCAATTAGTATTCAAGAGTAAGAGCTATGTCTACCCTATTATACGATATAATGACTACCTTCTACCTCTAGTTCTTAGCCCAGCTAGCCTAGCCTCAGCCTCACCCTCCTCAATACCCTACTAAACAGATTCAAGTATTCTCTCTAAGAATGTCTTACTTCCTCGTACGAGCTCTATAGCTAAGGGTAGATTCTTATTACCGTCACTATCTTCTACTAGGTTAACCTCTCTCATAATCTTTAGAGTCGTACGAAGTGTTAGAGTTAGCTTTAGCTCCTGCTTAACCTTAGACTCCTGCTTAACCTTAGACTCCTGCTTAACCTTAGACTCCTGCTTGACCTCGGATTTAACGAATGGATTCCCAATGGCCTGCTTACTTCTCTTTTTCTTTGGTCTCGTACGACTAATATATGGAGATGGCGATTCCTTAGGACTAGTCTTATTCATCCGCTTCAGCCTGGTGGGTATTGTCTTAACCTCAGCCTCAAATTCCTCCTAGTGCTTGATCTCTTAATAGAGAATGTTAATCTCGTACGATTTATTAGTCTTCTAGTTCCCTACTATGACCTTAAAGTCTTCTCCTTCAAGACAGTCCATGATTATATCATATAACGTAAGGTCAACTGCTATAAAGGGCCCTTTTTGGATAACAGATGTATAGATATGGATAACATGATTATCCTCTGGCTTATCCTAAAGCCAGGGGGAAAGCCATGTTCTCGTACGAGCTTCAACCTCCCTCATAAAGATCTATGCTAATTAGTGATGGGAGTCTCCAATTTATTAGTTTGAGACCTTAACTAGGTATTTCTAGGCTATATATATATTAGTAGAAGTCTCTTCTATAGGAATATCTCGTACGAACCTCTTCCTTACCGTGTACTCTCATTCTCCTCACTTCCATCAGGTAATACCCGGGTTATGTTTTTCCATATCACAATGTTCAACCTAAGCTTCTTTTCCCCAACTCCTGGCTTTCTATGTTTAACTATTAATCGGTTACGGGTTCTCTCAATCTCTTGTGCCATCTTATTCATAGCCATTACCCTTGGTTTATATAGGTTCTCTTCTTCGCTCGTACGATCTCGAGCTAGTGTTATAGCCTATTGTACACGTGCGATATTTTGTTCTATATATCGATGAGCACGTTCTCTAGTAGTAGTATTAATAGTATACTAGCCTTTTGTATGCCATTGGCTAGAGGAGCCTTATTAAATAGAGAGGGCTGTCGTACAATCTCGGTCTTGTTTTGTCTTCTGTGACTCTGGGGAGTCATTAATAAGTGTAATTGGTTCTACTACTAAGCTACCTCGTGGGTCAAACTCTATAAGAAATGTATTATATGCGTTATACTTGGTGTTGCCTTGTTCGTATAATTCATTATGTCGTTTCCCACTCTTTAACTTAGAGCAGACCTTAAAGAAGGCAGCTGTAATCTTTAGTGCCATATCGTACGATTAAAGAGGAGATATAAAAAGAAGATAGAAGTAGCTACTACTAAAAGTTATTAAGATGAGTAGGCTCATCTACTATATACATAGTATCTTCATAGACATTCTGGTCTACCTAGTAAGGTTGTACGATACCATACTTACCATCTGGTTTAATAATACCTTCACCTGCAAATTCCACCTCCTTATTACCATCTCTACCTATACCTAAATCCTGATTATCCTGTTATACTATAGGGCCATGCCTATCTTAGTTAGTATAAGGTCCCTAGAGAAGTATTAGTATCACACCGCTCCTTTACTCGTACGATATATACCTGCTACTACCTAGCTCTAACTAGAGACTTTAAGAGAGAAAGCTGGGGTTCTAGACTAGAATTAAAGTGCTTATGAGTTAGCTGCCTTAGCTTAAGGTATATTAATCGATAAGGATTCAGCCGATCGTATAATGTGTCTAGTGGGCCCTTTAGATTAAAATTAAGTCGATCTAGCTGTTGCTGGCACCATATAAGAGTATTAGGTGGTAGGTATGCATTAAGATTATAGATACCTGCCTCTTCAGCCTCTGACTTGACTCGTACGAACTCAGTTGCGTTAAATTAGACTGCACCATTCATGATCTCAGGTCCTGGGTGGAAGTAGTTCATCCATGGCTTCCCATAGACCGTGTTAGGGCGATTGGCCTGCTTCCGAATATAGTGCTTATTCTATGTTCGTACGAATAGATCGAGCTCTCTTCGAAGAACTGGTGTGTAGATAGCAGAGAGTGTAACTATATCAGGGATAAACTTTAGAGTCAGTAGCCGCTCCCCCTATAGTCTTGAAAAGTATCTCTATATAAAGTTAGCCTATACTTTTATGATCGTACGATACATACCCTCCATCTCTAGAGTAAGCCTTTTGAGAGCTGATTCCACCAGGACTTAATTCTTTGATTAGCCGTGCTTATTCCCCATATCCAGCACTCAGAAAATAGAATATCTGGCTGAGATAGCTGCCTTAGCTTCCACTATGTGGTAGCCATTAATGTAGTCTTACCGCCATGGTCAGATCGTACGAGGAGAGGCTGATACTAAAAGCTTTTAAGAACCTAAAGAAACATCCGCTCACAGCTTATAGCCGTAGTAGAAGAGATCCCAATATAGCTCCATATAATAAAGCGTGAGTAGGCATTAATATAGGTATAGATCTTAAAGCCGTACGAGCTTAGCTTATGATAGCCATCTATACTCTAATAGAAGTTTGGCCTAGGGATAATGAACTCTCCTCGTATCCGCTAGAAATTAGTCTTTCTACGTGCTATCCTAGAAGGATTAACGATTTTCATAGCTCTATAGAGCCGATCTCTATATAAGTTAGAATCATACGATCTATATAGATGAATATAGAAGACTTACCTCCTAATTAGCATCTCTTACTAGCGGAAATGTGTATAGAGAAGGCCCCGACCATAGCCCTTAACCTGTCTAGTTTTCATATGCTCTTGTAAGAGCTCTTATATATATAGCTCTGCCTGCTCTTATGCCTTAATTCCACGAATCCGATGGTATAGCCCTATTTCTCTTCGAAGTCTACTAATTATATACTGGGTTATTATACGACCTTCTCTTTCTAGAACTACTATAAGCTCTGTATTAGATAGATCTCCCTTGAATATTAATTATTTAATTCGGCGGCCAAGAGTCTCTCGTACGATTGAACCACTATCCATTTGAGTTTAAACTCCCCATTACTTTAGTCTCTTTTCTAAGGTTCTTATGGCTATACGGATAGAGAACTTAGTCTATAACCAGCTATATATTTCTTTAACTGGGACACGCGCTACCCTTTTAGCTATAATCTCGGCTTAAAGGTGATCGATGTTCGTACGAGGTCGGCTAGATATTTTAGAGATAGAGAACTAGGGACGTTTAGAGGAGTAGAAGGTAGAAGAAGAGAAGTATAGTATAAGTAGAAGAATTTATTTACGCGCCTATCGTACGATAGATTAATAATACTAGAGACTATTATAGCTAGACTACTCTAAACTAAACCTTAACTTAACTCTATAGAACCTCATTCTGTGTACACGCGTCGCGCATTTTGATTTAGGCGGAGTTGCTACTAAAACAGACTGCCCTACCGCTGTGCCACTTCCAGCTCTGCTACGCCCCTCGCAAAGTCCATTTCCTACAGGCTGTGATTGGACTGTTCGACAAGTATTGCATGCGATTGCTGTACGCCTGTGCATCATTCTCCACCAGTCGCTCCTGCAAGACCTCGCGCATCACCCGCCCCACAACCCTAGTGCTGCTGGAGTTTCGCGCTCACGTGCAATAATTCAGGCCAATGCACGGGCCATGCAGACATCCTTAAATTCCCTCGTTTCCCCTCCTGTCGGCGGAGGAATTTCTTTGCACATACACGCTACCTGGTAAGACTGTATCTCCAACAAGCGCACACTGTGTACGTATCTTCGAACCATTCGTCTTCACTTATTCTCTCGTATCTTACTCGAAATCGCAGCATGTCGCATGCACAGGCTACATATTATACGTCTTCCGACGGCAAAACATACACCACTGACGGGAAATATGTACTCGCCGGCAATCAGTGGGAAGCACGTACGGGCTCTACCAACACTAGTAGTTCTGCCAGCCAGTCGCAAACATCACTTGGACACGTTTCCGGCCAGAATCTTACTGCAGCCATGCTTGCACCGTTTGGGATGACTGCTCCCTCCCATATCGTGCCGCCGCAGACTTCGGGGAATGAGAATTGGCGACCAACCGGGCAGCGAGCTGTGCCATCTATTGATGTACTACCAGCTGTACGAGCTGCCAAGAATGGTCATCCTTGGATGAGGGCTTATGTGAATTCTTTCGACCAAGTCACAGGTCGAACCGGGTAGCGCATTTTCAATGGGCTAAACATATTGGAGGGTGTGATAAGATGCAGTCAATGTTTGTAATTAGAAATGGTTATCTCTGGCGAACTCTAACAATACTTTATCCTTTACGCTATGATTTTAGTTATCCTGAAACCCTATCTTGCAATTCGGCTGGCCTTGAACGAGCCTCGCCAGATTCTACCACGACTAAAATGTGCAACTCTGTATCTCATACCAAATTATTACTAGCATCTAACGCATGCTTTCCTGACTCTACTCTTATTCATTTTTGCGGAAGCGTTATGGAAATATATCTCAAGCGACGGGCGCACTAATCGAAATTTTTCATATAATTTCATGCTAGTCAAGGACTACTCTCAGGAAGCAAATGGAAGACCGCACACATCATTTGGGTAGGACAGAAGTCGAGCCTCTTGGTAATTGTTGTGGTATCCACGCGCTCCTTATGCTCTAGTTTATAGTCTCACGGATCATGATTTTCGTATAATGTCTACAATTAAAGCATACAGAAAGCTTGCCACATTTGACTAATTGGCAACTTAGATGGCTGAAAATGCAAGACACCAGGAAATATTATGTAAATACATGACACTCAAGCATGAACGTGTCCTCTGCAGATGTCAGGAGACCCAAACTTCACATACAGCAACTGAGGCTACTGGTTAAAGGACCCCTGATTGACAATGTGGAATCAGAATGATGCAGGATTCACGCCATGCAAATGGTATGGCATTAATCGAACAGTAACCAAGAAGTGTTCGATAATGCCAAGGTTTCCGCCATTATAAAGTACATTCAGTCCAGCAGTTGGTGGTGCCAAAGTCCAAGAATCGAGTTCGAAAGCATTATCTGGTGTGATAGCACCAGATATTGGATTTGCCCATGGAAAGGCATGTGCACTCTTGATACGAACGTCTACAGGCCAATGCTGTGACCTATCTCGAGACAAGATATAATTGGGCACATGTGCCTGCTGCAGTATGTCTGTGGGGTCCCAAGTGAACAGCATGCACTTCCATCCGATTGCAAGAATCAAACTTAATGGACGGTCAGGATGAGCGTGACCTAGACGTATTACTGCTTCACTCGTAAGGTCCTTCCAGCCATGCGGGGTGTCGTGGTTTGCCGCTTTGCATTCTACCCAAAGAAAATCCCTTCCCGTGCCTTGTGGAATTTGGCCAGGTTGACGAGGAAGTGACATTAGTCGTACCGCAATGACGTCCGGCTTGGTTTGAGATGGTGACTGTACTGGGGGGAGGCCTCTGTATGCCTCTCTTCGAATGGACCACGATACGCCATTGGCATCATCGACCTCAGGGAAGTAAAGGCGTAGAATGGCATCCCAAGCGTGCCAGACCACATCTTCTTGATCATACTTCGCTCCTCTTGAGTATAATTTGCCAATCTCCTTGAAGGCCGTCGTTGTCGGATTCCAGAAATGTGTGGGCAAGCCGGGAACCCCGAAATTTTGTGGAAAATGCGGAGCGGACTGCGCAGACGAAGACTGCTCTTGCGGATAATGTTGAGATCTTACAGAATTAGACTAGTATGACATGTTACCATCGCTGTGATAACTTACCCTGACATCTTTCGCTATCCTTGACGTGTTGTGTTTAACTGAAAGATTTATCAGCCAAAGAATAAGATGAGAGCTCACGAATGCAAGATCTGTCCTACTCTTATAGATCATGGTTGATGCATCGTTGTGCAGTCCATACACAATGATAAGGGCGGTGCTCTGTTGCAATGCGGCGTAGGCGCACATCTGGCGTTTCCTGCAGCGGGTGATGCGCGAGGTCTTGCAGGAGCGACTGGTGGAGAATGATGCACAGGCGTACAGCAATCGCATGCAATACTTGTCGAACAGTCCAATCACAGCCTGTAGGAAATGGACTTTGCGAGGGGCGTAGCAGAGCTGGAAGTGGCACAGCGGTAGGGCAGTCTGTTTTAGTAGCAACTCCGCCTAAATCAAAATGCGCGACGCGTGTACACAGAATGAGGTTCTATAGAGTTAAGTTAAGGTTTAGTTTAGAGTAGTCTAGCTATAATAGTCTCTAGTATTATTAATCTATCGTACGATAGGCGCGTAAATAAATTCTTCTACTTATACTATACTTCTCTTCTTCTACCTTCTACTCCTCTAAACGTCCCTAGTTCTCTATCTCTAAAATATCTAGCCGACCTCGTACGAACATCGATCACCTTTAAGCCGAGATTATAGCTAAAAGGGTAGCGCGTGTCCCAGTTAAAGAAATATATAGCTGGTTATAGACTAAGTTCTCTATCCGTATAGCCATAAGAACCTTAGAAAAGAGACTAAAGTAATGGGGAGTTTAAACTCAAATGGATAGTGGTTCAATCGTACGAGAGACTCTTGGCCGCCGAATTAAATAATTAATATTCAAGGGAGATCTATCTAATACAGAGCTTATAGTAGTTCTAGAAAGAGAAGGTCGTATAATAACCCAGTATATAATTAGTAGACTTCGAAGAGAAATAGGGCTATACCATCGGATTCGTGGAATTAAGGCATAAGAGCAGGCAGAGCTATATATATAAGAGCTCTTACAAGAGCATATGAAAACTAGACAGGTTAAGGGCTATGGTCGGGGCCTTCTCTATACACATTTCCGCTAGTAAGAGATGCTAATTAGGAGGTAAGTCTTCTATATTCATCTATATAGATCGTATGATTCTAACTTATATAGAGATCGGCTCTATAGAGCTATGAAAATCGTTAATCCTTCTAGGATAGCACGTAGAAAGACTAATTTCTAGCGGATACGAGGAGAGTTCATTATCCCTAGGCCAAACTTCTATTAGAGTATAGATGGCTATCATAAGCTAAGCTCGTACGGCTTTAAGATCTATACCTATATTAATGCCTACTCACGCTTTATTATATGGAGCTATATTGGGATCTCTTCTACTACGGCTATAAGCTGTGAGCGGATGTTTCTTTAGGTTCTTAAAAGCTTTTAGTATCAGCCTCTCCTCGTACGATCTGACCATGGCGGTAAGACTACATTAATGGCTACCACATAGTGGAAGCTAAGGCAGCTATCTCAGCCAGATATTCTATTTTCTGAGTGCTGGATATGGGGAATAAGCACGGCTAATCAAAGAATTAAGTCCTGGTGGAATCAGCTCTCAAAAGGCTTACTCTAGAGATGGAGGGTATGTATCGTACGATCATAAAAGTATAGGCTAACTTTATATAGAGATACTTTTCAAGACTATAGGGGGAGCGGCTACTGACTCTAAAGTTTATCCCTGATATAGTTACACTCTCTGCTATCTACACACCAGTTCTTCGAAGAGAGCTCGATCTATTCGTACGAACATAGAATAAGCACTATATTCGGAAGCAGGCCAATCGCCCTAACACGGTCTATGGGAAGCCATGGATGAACTACTTCCACCCAGGACCTGAGATCATGAATGGTGCAGTCTAATTTAACGCAACTGAGTTCGTACGAGTCAAGTCAGAGGCTGAAGAGGCAGGTATCTATAATCTTAATGCATACCTACCACCTAATACTCTTATATGGTGCCAGCAACAGCTAGATCGACTTAATTTTAATCTAAAGGGCCCACTAGACACATTATACGATCGGCTGAATCCTTATCGATTAATATACCTTAAGCTAAGGCAGCTAACTCATAAGCACTTTAATTCTAGTCTAGAACCCCAGCTTTCTCTCTTAAAGTCTCTAGTTAGAGCTAGGTAGTAGCAGGTATATATCGTACGAGTAAAGGAGCGGTGTGATACTAATACTTCTCTAGGGACCTTATACTAACTAAGATAGGCATGGCCCTATAGTATAACAGGATAATCAGGATTTAGGTATAGGTAGAGATGGTAATAAGGAGGTGGAATTTGCAGGTGAAGGTATTATTAAACCAGATGGTAAGTATGGTATCGTACAACCTTACTAGGTAGACCAGAATGTCTATGAAGATACTATGTATATAGTAGATGAGCCTACTCATCTTAATAACTTTTAGTAGTAGCTACTTCTATCTTCTTTTTATATCTCCTCTTTAATCGTACGATATGGCACTAAAGATTACAGCTGCCTTCTTTAAGGTCTGCTCTAAGTTAAAGAGTGGGAAACGACATAATGAATTATACGAACAAGGCAACACCAAGTATAACGCATATAATACATTTCTTATAGAGTTTGACCCACGAGGTAGCTTAGTAGTAGAACCAATTACACTTATTAATGACTCCCCAGAGTCACAGAAGACAAAACAAGACCGAGATTGTACGACAGCCCTCTCTATTTAATAAGGCTCCTCTAGCCAATGGCATACAAAAGGCTAGTATACTATTAATACTACTACTAGAGAACGTGCTCATCGATATATAGAACAAAATATCGCACGTGTACAATAGGCTATAACACTAGCTCGAGATCGTACGAGCGAAGAAGAGAACCTATATAAACCAAGGGTAATGGCTATGAATAAGATGGCACAAGAGATTGAGAGAACCCGTAACCGATTAATAGTTAAACATAGAAAGCCAGGAGTTGGGGAAAAGAAGCTTAGGTTGAACATTGTGATATGGAAAAACATAACCCGGGTATTACCTGATGGAAGTGAGGAGAATGAGAGTACACGGTAAGGAAGAGGTTCGTACGAGATATTCCTATAGAAGAGACTTCTACTAATATATATATAGCCTAGAAATACCTAGTTAAGGTCTCAAACTAATAAATTGGAGACTCCCATCACTAATTAGCATAGATCTTTATGAGGGAGGTTGAAGCTCGTACGAGAACATGGCTTTCCCCCTGGCTTTAGGATAAGCCAGAGGATAATCATGTTATCCATATCTATACATCTGTTATCCAAAAAGGGCCCTTTATAGCAGTTGACCTTACGTTATATGATATAATCATGGACTGTCTTGAAGGAGAAGACTTTAAGGTCATAGTAGGGAACTAGAAGACTAATAAATCGTACGAGATTAACATTCTCTATTAAGAGATCAAGCACTAGGAGGAATTTGAGGCTGAGGTTAAGACAATACCCACCAGGCTGAAGCGGATGAATAAGACTAGTCCTAAGGAATCGCCATCTCCATATATTAGTCGTACGAGACCAAAGAAAAAGAGAAGTAAGCAGGCCATTGGGAATCCATTCGTTAAATCCGAGGTCAAGCAGGAGTCTAAGGTTAAGCAGGAGTCTAAGGTTAAGCAGGAG
>NW_022985608.1:0-1128 GCF_010093815.1 Pseudovirgaria hyperparasitica
TCTATAACTTTAGTATATACTTATATTATCTAATAGCTTAGACTCCTTACTCTTATCTAAGTTATCTATATTTACTTTAGAGAAGTTATCTAGGTTATCTTTATATAGGTTTATATATATAGTATCCGGGTTAATTAGTATTAGTACTATAAATACTAATACTATTAGCGATTTTAAAATATAGTTAATATAGTAGGGCGCCTAGTTTAACTATATTAGGCTTAGCGCTCGCTATTCCTCTATATAATTTAGTACGCGATTAGATAAAGGTATATATATATATCTAGTATTAGTAGAGAGCGTGCGAATCTATAGCAACTAAAGAACGAGTTTGGCGCCTATCTACTACTATATTTATTAAGGGTATACCTTATTATAATATATATAATAGTAATTATAGATAGTAGAATTAGTTAGAATATACTACTATAGTACTTCTTTAATCTAAGGAATCTTAGGGACTATAGTAGAACTAACTTTAGAGTCTTAATTACTACTAGCCCTATAAATATTTTCTAAGTTATACTAGTATTATACTAATAATTAGTAATACATCTAATATAATATAAGTAATATACCTTTACTTCTATATACGCGTTATTATATATTAGATTACTTATACTAGCTTTTCTCTTCTTAGCTATCTTCTAGTTCTAGTATTTAGATACTATCTATCTAACTCTAGAGAGGAGTTAGTAATAGAAGTCTATTATATCTTTCTTTACTAGCGTAATAATATAGATAGAAGGTATATTTTATAAATTATAATTAAGGTAGTAGCTACTAAGATTAATATCTCCGGTAGCTATCTAGGCTAATTATACTAGTATTCTAAAACTATCTAGGCTACTATCTAGCTATATATTAAGGTAATTAAATACTAGTAGTAACCGGCCTAAAAACGTTATAGCGATTAAAATCTCTATTATTATAAGGTACCGGTCTCGTTTATAAGGCTAGAGACTATCTCTATAGAACCGCCTCTTTTTATAGATAGTTAGTTCCCTCTCTACTACTATTTCTCTACCTTCTTCTATTAAGCTAGATAGCTAATATAGTAGAGGAGAGGACGTAAGGCCGTTATTGTAAACTTAACCTCTACTATATCTAATAAGTTTATATAAGGTA
>NW_022985608.1:5598-13151 GCF_010093815.1 Pseudovirgaria hyperparasitica
GAGTATAGAGTATTTATATATATAAGTAGATAATATTAGTAATATCGATTACTAATATTAAGCTATTCCTAATAAGGAAATACCTTATATAAACTTATTAGATATAGTAGAGGTTAAGTTTATAATACTAAGTATAATAACTTCCGATATATATATATATATATAGTATATAATATATAACGGTACCGACGTATAGAGACGCTATATATATATACTTAAAAACTCTTTAGAGTAATAAGTATAGACTACTACTAATAAACGCTAATATACTAACCCCCTTTATTAGTTAAGGGTAGCCCGTATCTAATAATTATAGCGGCCTTAGATACCGCTATACCCTAGCTTCCGCTAGATATACCCCTACTACTAGTATAGTGGAAACGGCTATATAGTAGTATATTCTAGAATAACTAAACTACTATTCTAAAAGTAAAAAATAACTAGGGGTATAAAGTACTATAGATAACTAAGATAGAGAGAACCCTACTTGCGGATACCCTTATAGATAAGATTAAATACTAGATAGTATATATAGAGAGAGAGATTAAGAGAGAAGAGACTACTCTTCTTAATATCTTCCGGAGCCTAGTCTAGAATATTAAGGGGCTTACTATAGAAGTAAAATAGATACTAGAGGTAAGCCTAGAGTCTAGACTAGACTAAATTAAGGCTAGTCTACTAAGAATCTAGGAAGGCCTTACCTAGGAGAAACGCCTAACTATCTAGATATAAGTTATAGTACTATTAGATAGTATAACTAGAATAATCTAAATACTAAGAATATCTATAGAAGAAGTATATAGCGTATAGATCGCTATCTAGAATACGAAAGTCCTTATATAAGTCTAGAAGGTATCTCTAAAGGATATTATTAATAAGATTAATAAATAAAAAGGGATATAGTTAAATATAGTTATAGCTAAACTTACCCTAGGAGGTATAGTACTAACTACTACTACTAATATAGCCTAGTAGACTATCTCCCGCGACCCGAACGTAATTAATAATATCTTCTCTAGCGTCTCTATCTACGCTAATATATATCTAATATAGATATATATAGTCCCTATCTAGGGATATATTATTAGCGCTAATAATATTAAGTAAATAGAATAATCTAACGACTAGAAGTACCCTAGGGTTAAGATTATAAAGGCATAGTAGAAGAATATATAAGAGATTAAGGTAAAATTAAAAAAGTACTCTACTATAATAGTAGAGCTCTAAGACCCCGCCCTTATCTATTAGATTATATAGAAAGGTTTCTTAGCTAAGGGGGAGTTACTTATAGCGGAACTATAGAATAGGGCTTAGATAATAATCTAATACTTTAACTATTAGAGATATAGATATATAGGGTAGAGGTACTCTTAGAAGGCTACCTATAGATAGTACTAATAGAACTATAGTATCTAGAAATACCTATATAAAGTCTAAGGGGAATATATACGTAATAAAGACACTACTAAGTACTCTAACTATAATAGAAATCACCTATTATAGTTAGTAATATATATAAAATATAAATAAATTACTAAGTATATTAATACTATAAAGACGAGAGAAGTAAGATAGATATAATAGACTATAAGGCCTCTACTACCTACTCTAACTATATCTATAAATATACTAACTAACTTATAAGAAGGCGGGTCTAATATATAATAGTATACTATATAGAGGAAGATAGGGCGACTCTAGGGTATCCTTAAGGTAGCTACCGTATAGGGATAGTTATACCTTAATACTACTAGTATATAGGCTTAAGCGTTCCCTAGTACCTAATAAGAAGCTAAGATATACTTATTATTATATAGGCGAACGTATAATATAAACGAGAAAACCAGGCTACGCTTCTAGAAGAGATAGATACTATAATAATAGCTATCTAGAAGCTATATAAATACTACTAAACTAATAAACTAACGATATACCTAGAATACTATACTATCTACCCCCTAGACCTAGATAGGAGAGTTCTATTCTATATATATAAATCTATCCCGCTCTTAGAATAGTTCTATATAGAATAGAATAACCTCTAGATAATACTATACCTCTAGATAGAAATAGGGCCCCTCTATATATATAATATCTATAACTAGAGAGAATTACTTACGCTAGACGCTATACTAGAGAGTATTATAGAACTAGAATAATATATCCTTCTAGGCGACTTTAACCTCTACTATAGATAGTAGAGAGACCCGATAGTTATTAGGGAAGAGCTTAGAGTAAGAGAATTATATATAAGATACTATAACTTTCTATATCTCCTTATACTAGTTAGATAAACTATATAGAGGAAATATAAGAAGAATAAGAAGAGATCTATACTCGACCTTACCCTTACTATAGAATATATAAGCTATAGAGTATAATATTACTACTCTAGTAAGACGTAGACGGACTCTAACTATAAATATATAGAGACCGCGATAGATATATCTATATCTAATAAATAATAGGGGAGATAGCTATAGAAAGATACTAACTAGAAGAAGTATAGGGAGGACCTAGAATTAGTAATTCTAGACCCCTCTATAGTCGACGTATCTAATAGCCCGGCTATAGATAGAGCCGTATAAGTTCTTCTTTAAGTCTTCTAAAACTTAAGAGATAAACACGTGCCATACTAAATATATAAGCCTCTAGATATAAGGAGTATACCTTAAATATATAAAAGTAGAAGAGAAGCCCGGAGACTATATATACGCGTATACTATATCTAGATAACTAAGGTATAGAAGAAATAGAAAGAGGTAATCTAATCTTATAATAGAACCCTCCATAACGAATAATATAAATAATAGTATATAATTACTAATAAATATACACGCTAGGCCGTAGAACTATAGTATATAGTAAAGTAGACTAAGAGCGCGGATATACCGACGCTACTACTACTAATACCTCCCTTAATATACTAGGGAAGAATATATACTACGAGCCCCGAAAAGATAGAGATTCTCTAAGAAGTTATATTTCCCCCCCTAGAGCTAGTAGACCTATTAGATATTAATAATAATATATATCTAGATATAGTTAATATTCCCGTAGAGATTATAGAAGAAGATATACTTAATACTATTAAAATACTCCTAAATAATAAAGCGCCTAAACTAGATAGAATACTAAATAGATACCTTAAATATACTATATAGGTAACCTTACTACTTATTAGTCTTATCTTCTAGGTATACGCTAAGAACGGGTACTATCTCTAAAGCTTCTAGACTATCTATACTATTATACTTCTAAAGCTAGGGAAGAACTCTAACTCTCTAAAAGGATAGAGACCGATTACCCTCCTCTTCTATCTTAGTAAGATACTTAAGACTATAATCGCGAAGAAGATAAGTACTATAGTATAAGAATATAACCTTCTTCTAGTGAACTAGAAGGCGAAGACCGGGAGCTCCCTAATTACTACTATCTAATATATTCTTAAAGTTATCTAGACTATATAGAAGTAGAGACGTATAGTAATACTACTCTCCCTTAATATAGCTAGTGCATTTAATAAGGTAAACTATATAAGACTTATCTATAACCTATAGAAGAGATATATACTTAAATAAATTATAAAGTTTATATAGTCCTTCCTCGCCAAAAGAATTACCTAGATATATATCTCTAGATATTAAAGTAAATACAAGAACACGATATATGGTATTCTATAAGAAAGTACTATCTCTCTAATTCTCTTCCTCTTCTTTACTATAGACCTTCTATAGAGGATATAATATATAGAGGTAGTAGGATACGCTAATAATATATACCTTCTAGCTATTAATAATAATACTAGTTTAACCTATAAACGCCTTAAATAAGACTATAAGAGATATATCTAGTAGGTAAAGCGCCATAGAGTAAAGTTCGCCCCTAAGAAATACTAACTTATATACTTTATTAACTACTATAGGAAATAGACTACTAAGGAAGGAGAGCAACGTTCTAGAATAGATGCTTTTACTAAACTACTAATATAGAGTATATATATACTTAGCGTTATAATTAATAATAAACTTAAATAGGGTCTATAGATTATATATATAGTATCTAGGGCCCTTAAGGTAGAAGCCGCTATATACTAGATTACGGCCTCTATATAGAGAACCACCTAGAATAAGGCGCGCTAGCTATACGTCTCTATAGCACGACCCGCCTTTATATATAGATATAAGTACTAGTATATAGCCCTTACGTAGGCTAGGCGAATAAAGCTTAAGTCTATATAGAACCGTATACTCCGCCTTATATCTAGTATATATAAAGCTACTAATATAGTACTACTATAGCGCGAGATAAATATAATAAGTATATAAGACTTCTACTAGATATAGAGGGTAGTATACTTTACTAAATAATAAGTATAGGAACGCGTGGGACACGCCGAATATACCTTCGCCGCGCTATATATATAAGTTAGTATCTACTACTAAGTACTACTATATATAGACTAGACTTAACTATAATATAAGAGTCTAATAGAGATAGACTTAAACTAAATCGCGTAGAAGATTAGAGATAACCTAGACGCCTCTCTAGACTAGTAGAACCCTTAGAAGCTCGTACGGGCTATATAGTTATAGACCTAGAATAAATAGAAGGAAGTCCTCTAGACCTATTAGATATTCTAATAGAATAGATATCTAGAATAGATCTAGGGACTATAGAAGGAACTAAGTAGATAGATATATAAAGGGCTTACGAAAGCCTAAGTATCTATCCTTCTCTAAGCCCGAATAGAAGCTATAGAACTTCTATACTACTTATACTAGAGGGGTATCCTAGATATATCTCTATAGTATAAAGTATACGGCTAGAGAGGTATAATATAGTACTATCTCGCGATATACCCGGACCTCTATATATAGAGATAATTACTTATCTATATAATAAGGACCTCTAATATTATATAGTAGCTTAATAAGTACCCTAAGGAGATCGCCCGATAGATACTTATATATCTCTCTCTCCTCTAATACTAATAGACCTAGATATATATACTAGAAGGAACTAGATATATACTAAATAGACCCCGATATACGCCGGAAGAACCCTAGAAGAACCCCGATTATTAGTTAAGGGTAACCCTTAACTAATAACCCCCGTACTCTATACGTGCTATCTAAGGGTAAAATAATAGTACTATAGATTATAGGCCTATAGATATTCCTAACGGCTATATACTTAAGATAATATAAAGGTTTTATGAGATATAGTTATAGAGAGAAGGGAGTTTTTCCTTATATAAAGGTTTCTCCTTATATAATAGCTTAGACTAGAGAAGGTATATACCTATAGAGTAAACTACTCTATCTAGTTATATAATATTATTATTATTATTATTATTATAAGTATCTACTCTAGAAAATCTATAATATATTAAGCTAAACGCGGATAGTACTTATATAAGCCGCTATTAGTATATAATACTAATACTCTAGTATTCTATATAGTCTATAATACTATATAATAATTAGTATAGTTAACGACTCTATTATAGGCGGATATACGGGCTAGAACTTTACTTATAACCTAATAGAATATAAAGTAATTCGCTACTATTTCTAGCTTAACTACTAGTAATAGAGTAAGTAGTAGAAATAATAGTAGACTTCTAGATAAGCGGACGTTTAGTAGTAGATTATAAATAGATAGATAGACTAGCTATACTACTCTATTACTACTATAGTTAGTAAGGTTTATCTTATCTAAAGATAAAATAATAGAGATAATAATAGTATTATCTAGAATAGTAGCGTATATATTCTACTAACTATCTACTATATAGACTTTACTATATACCTAGTTACCTAAACTAGTAAATTATTATACTAGTTTAAACATAAGCTTACTAGTAAATAGTTAGTATCTAAGGAGGAATTCTACTAATGTAAGCGGATCCCTATACTAGTATTTAACTATAGTAGTACTAAATATATTATAGCTACGCTACTAACTTTTATATAGTATCCCTTTAGAGTAGTATAATAACTACTTATATATAATATTAGATTTTAGTATAAAAAGATCGGGGGGTATAGTAGAAGTCTATTTAAGGATAGTAGTTAATTTATTATATACTATATTTAAAATACTAAACTAATTTATCTATATTATAAGGCGCTCTATAAACTTACTATTAAATTAACCGAATCGGGCCTACTAAATTAGTTACTACTATAAATCTAGACTATATATACTTACGTCGGACGGATTATTATATCTACTCTAGTCTACTATAATATATATACCGCTCTCTTCTTTAAACATTTTTATTAAATATATAGTACTAGACGCCCTCGTCGCTATAGATATAGTATTTCTACTATATATATTAGATTAATATACTAAATTAGTACTATAGCTACTAGTAACACCGTCTATAGATTCTAGATCCGAAATAGAATTAGAGAAAATAGTAGTATCTTTATATAGGGTAATATTAGTAGTAGAAGTATCTAATTCTATAGGCTTAGACTTCTAATTAATACTTAATAGCTAAATACTAATAGAGCGAACTAAAGAGTTTTATTAACTAATATAACTATAAGTACTAAAGCCGCGCCGTAACCTAGTTAATAGTAGTAGCTACGGGCCTAATAGTTATAATAATAATAGTAATATAGTAAGCCGTGCTTATCTATATAGTTCCGAGTTATAGTACCTATAGATTATATAGTATATACTACTAATCTTTCTACTATAGTATTAGTAGAAGACTATAGCCCGTAGTATCTTAAGGTATAGTTACTATAAAGGAAAAATACTATAGTATAATTATTAGTAGATAGTAATAATATAGTATATAGTAGATATTCTAGGCGTATACTAGAAGAAGTTAGGTATAAGCCCGTTAAAAGCCCGATATATACCTACTAACCCCCGACTTCTACCTAGCTCTTAGCCCCTTAATTTCTATATATACTTACTTAAAATTATTAATAATAATATATAAGTATTATGCGTCTATAAAAATACTATATTAGTCTATACCTAAACCTTTATTATATCTACTAGCTAGTTATTATTCTATTACCTAATATTATCGCCTAGTAGATTACTAATCTATTACTAATAAAAATATCTACTAATCTCTTATATATCTTCTCTATAGGACCTCTAATATAGAAGACGGTTAAGGGACTATCTAGCTACTATAGCGGTAATACTAATAGAAGATAATCTAGTAACTATAGTAAACTAAACGGGATAGATAAATGAAGATATAATATAACATAGATATATATTAGTATTAATAATAGGGACTTATATAATAGCTATTAATATAAAAAACGTATATATATATACCTAGCTTATCTTAACGCGTTCGTTTACCTACTAATAATCTAGTAGTCTAGGTATACTAGTAGCGAATATAGTAGTAACGCCCTATATAGCTTAGATATTATAGTAATATTCTACTATAATAGTAACTAGGGATATAACTGTGAAAAGGGCAGGTATAAATAGATATATAATATTCCTTATATAAGGAATATATATCTAAATAGAGTTATATAATAGGATCTAGCCGTAATAGA
>NW_022985609.1:0-12524 GCF_010093815.1 Pseudovirgaria hyperparasitica
TAATATGGGGAAGCTACTTCGCAGGATGCGCCAGATGAGCCCGTAAGTCAAAGGGACCACGCGAGAATCGTTAGATTGGCCATTCGTGGGGCTACCTCGAAGTCTTCCCAGCGCGACCTTGGTATTGACGACCGTAACCAAAATTCATGTGCCAATGGTGTCTCGATCGGTGCCTCTTTTATTTCAACCCGCTTTCTATTAGGTCAAGCCGTCCGACGGTCCACGTGGACACGTCCATTGTGACGATACGTTTGACCCCTGCAGCTACCAAGTCGTGCTTGGTTGGTCGAGGCAGGCGACATGGAATGAGACGAACGCCGCCCTGTGATGGCCAGTAATTTGATTTGATAATCCTTTTCGACCCACATGTTAGGCAAGTCCGCCCCTACCAGTGCCTAGGAAGCTGGGAAAGAGGGCAAACCGGAAGGAGTGTCTTCGTCACAGGAACACTCCCTTCGGTTAAATTTATCACAGTAAAGAAATACTAAAGCGTTGCCAAGTCTTGAACCTTGATGGACTTGCAGACTCTTCCTCCACCACCCCTCACAGGGCGCACGCAGCATGCTAACGGCTGGTGTGCGACAAAGCAGTGTTGGGGGAGGAGCGACAGGAGCGATCGCTCCAGAGTGGAGTGACTCGCTCTGGAGTGAAGTAATAAAAGATATTAAGTTAAAAAACTAGTTATCGTTTTTTGTCTGTAAGAAATTCTTTTTCTTCATAATTTATTTGTAAAATCTTAGCTAATTCTAAAATTTAACTCCGGAGTAAAAGGAATGTCACCGGAGTGTTACTCCGCCACTCCGGAGTATAACTCATAATCCCCCATCACTGTGTAACTAAGAATATACGGATCGGCTAATGAAGTAAGGAACTGAGTCAGTATAGCGGGACGACCAACCCTTAGATTCGACTGAATGGGTTCACGCCGGAGCTGTATTTAGATTGGCGTCATGGGATAGACCGACCTCAGGTTTCTAAGAATTGATCAAAGTAACTTATCGGTAACGTGATGTATCTATCTTCGATCGATTTCGAATCTGATTTTGCAATCTTGAGCTGGGACGAGTCAACCCCATTACCGGCCAGGGCCTTTGATAGTTGAGAACTGGTAGAAGATTCACTCTCCGGGCTGGGAGATGTCTGTGGCTGAATCTCGTGCGGCGTCAGCTTTCCATGTTTCTTGCACAGAGTGTCCTCGTTCATGATCCGCTCAAGTATTGAATCCTGCTCTTGTATCTTCTGTTCCAACCTAAGGAATCTATCTTCGATCGATCTCGAATCTGGTTTTGCAATCTTGAGCTGGGACGAGTCAACCCCAGGGCTGAGAGATGTCTGTGGCTCATTCTCGTGCAGCGTCGGCTTTCCATGTTTCTTGCACAGAGTGTCAATGTCGTTGTTCGCACTTTCCTTCCCCAGCACCCTACACAGATCTGATCTAGTCAGATGGTGCAGTTCGTTGCTCCATATAATCCAGCAGTGTGTCTCTGGAGTCCTGGGACTATTTGCACCATTATGCGTCTTGTATTCGGGACTTGTCACCGCGAGTAGGCTCTCATACTTTCCGCGGTCTTTGTACGACCATTTACGCTTTTCTACCCCAGTTCCGGCAAGCTGTAGTGTTCCGGAAACCTGTTTGTACTGTTCGACTTGGCGAAGGCCAACCTCAGACCCGGACTTGATGGTCCAGACGGGGCAGCCGGCTGTTTCCTCGACCACGCAGCGGGTGCCGCTGCCACAAGGGCGCCATGCCATGATACGTTTCCCATCCTTCGAAGTGCCTGTCGCCCATGTCCACAGCTTAGTCAGTGGATCAGCCACAGCGGCCTGCGCAGTGTCTTTGCCGCCCTTTCCGCCACACTCCCGGAGGAGTTCTGTCCAGCTTTCTGGATAGGCACGGTCTTTGATGAGTTTATCGAGCATCGCAGTGGCTGCGCCGAGGGCCTCCACTCTCGTCTGGTCGTCTGAGCATTCGTCAACTTTAGCACGCGCTGTAAGGATATCGTCGATGACGTGTTTTAGATCATCGTAGCCGATAATTCCATCGGTCAGGTGCTCTTGGGGTAGCTGTGCTCTGTTGTTGTAGTAGAGAATATCTTGGTTGATTTTGTCAATCTGCAATCTTGCGCCCGCTTCTTCATCCCGCACGAATGCAAGGATATATCCATAAGCCTGGGTATGCATGCTTCTATAATGATACCCCGGGCGTGCGATAATAATTATCATGGATAATCTCGCACTTTATACGAACCAATAGATTAAGCCACTTATACTTAGCGCTGGCCATATCGTACGATATACGCCACCGTACTCACCTAACTTTAATCCTATTAAGCTTGTATGGGCGGTAATAAAGGCATGGATTCATAGGTGGTATACCTGGACACGTCAGCAATCTCGAACTTTTGAGGACTTCCTCCATATCGCCTTTACACATAGCCACGCTGATTAGTGGGCTCTACGCTTCTTTAAACATGCCGCAGATGGGTATTATATTGATGAGACGCTCCGGCAGAAGGTAGTAGCTGATTTAGAGAGGTTTGGACAAGGTAGAGGTGGTAGAGAGGTTACTGAAGTTAAGGAGATTGGGAGACTTTTCTACGAACTTATCATGTAATTCACTTATTAGTAATAAGTAAGTCGCGTAGCTAGCTAGTAATACTCTATATATATGTCCGTTTTAGGCACTAGTCGTTGAGTATATGGCTATAATATATGAATATATACTCCTAAATACACTCCAAGAAACACCATACTATCCCTATCTAAATACTAGTTATGCTAGTTATAGTAAACGCCTGGAGCGAGGACGCTGCCTCGCTTACCTTAAGTTGCTCCTTATACCCACGAAGATATAGACGTGCATCTAGTAAGATGCTAAGTGGAACACCTGCTGTCTTCGCGGCTTCATGATAAGCAGTTCTAGCCCTCGTCTTATTATGAGTCTCTATCTCTTTACGCCATTCGAGAGCTGATAGTACTACATCTGCCTGGTGACGCCCTGGTTGTGCTGGACTGCTAAAGGTTTCCACGACTCGTGTCTAAGGAGGTGTCTTACGACGAGACTCACGAGTCGGCGAGTGATTCGAACTATGAGTAGATAGTAGACGAGGCTAAGGTTAAGGAAACGTAGGTACCTGTATAGACATTATGGGGTTGAGCCCGTGACGCTGTAATTATATCTGACGGAGTAGTTAAGTATACGCGACCTTGTCTTCATTATCTCGACGACGTCTTATCGCCACCTCCTCGCGCTTAATTAACGCCTGCCTCATCTGCTCGTCTTGAAGCCTCGCATTCCGCTCCTCACGATCTAACTCAGCCTCCTCACGTCGTAATCTCTTTATTTTAAGGCGCTTAAGTATAGAGGTAGTAGCTCCGTCAACAGCAGTTGACGAGGTACTAGTTCTACTACTAGTTCGAGACTTCCTTGGGCACGGTCGAGAGATAATCTTGTGGAATGAGTCCACTGATAGCTTGTCCTTAGTTACGCCTTGAACACCGTTGATAACATCATTAGCCCATGGCTCTGAGATAGTCTTATCCACCTTATAGTGGAGTATTCCATTAGGTGATGCGATCTTCTAGTACTAGCCTTGGTAGTTTATACACGTCGCCTCACTACACCAGAGCTTACTCTGAATATTATTGATAACGACTCCTCGGTCACGGCCTCGCTGTCTTCGCTCCTCCTGCGATTTAAATAACTGTTTCGAGCGTCCCTTGAGGTTCGGATCTATAGGCGACGATACTAGACCAGCAGAAACTATACCAGTAAGTGGTGATGGCGTGGGAGACTTCGGATTAGATGCTATAGCCTTCTTACGTCCCGGTGGCTGGTAAGACTCATAGATGACAGTATCCTTAAAGGTAAGGAATACAGCCTCTAGCGGATCTTTCCTTACTAGGCTATGGATCTTATTAAGGAAGGTAAGAAGCTTATCCTAGTTAAAGAGACTCTAGTCTAGAAATGTTGACTGCTTCCTAGCACGACTAGATATCCCGAGCTTCATAGTAAAGCCTCGAGTCTTAAATAGCCAGTCATTAGTGGCGAGGGCCTCATTAATCAACCGCTGAATATCCTCCTTATATAACTCATTCTCGAACTTATACCGGGCTTCTGTCTTTAGTAACGCAGCCTTGATAATCTTCCTAAAACCATCCACTCTGAGTTGCCAATTTACGTGGATAGACTATATTATCTTATTAAGGGCCGCGTCATTATCCCAGAGGTCTCCCTCCTCTTTAACCTCATCTAAATCTCCCGCGAACTAAAGTAGATTTATCGGTATTATCGGGTATATCACGAGGTTGGCTGGAATTCCAATTCGTTGTGCAGGGATATCCTGCATGGTGTGATTTGGCAGGATAAAGCTGCTCTTGGCGGCAATCCATGCACCCATACATCGAAGCAATCTCATGCGGGAGGACTTACTTTTCATCCCGCATACGACGATCAGTAGCGCCAGTGCCGCTTTGTCGCACACCAGCCGCCAGTACACTGCGTCACTATCTTCCAACCCCATCATAACGTGCAGGTTAGACGGAACGCGCAATCGATTTACTATATGTATTTAGCAGGCTTTCGGAGATGAACTCGCTAGAGAATCAATTCTATAAATTAAGATTCTGGTGTGTTATGAGGATGAATCACTGATGGTACTGGCTCCCCTCAATGCTTGTGGTTACTTGCATTCTACATCTTTTCTCTTCTTTTCGGATGGTGTGCAACTGGAGAATTGATGTACGACAATTTTGAATACATAGGCTTGCTTTGTAAAGCTCTACATTGGCTCGAGTAATGGCCTCGTCGGGGTGCTCTCTCATCGACATCCTGGAGACAGAGAAGGGCGTCATCTTGAAGGCGTCCCTAGGGATTGTGCATCGGGCTACAATGGGATGTCGTATGAGTAATTCTGCGGGACTCACACTTCTCTGCTGTATTGATGCTATAAATCTGTATCTAGAAACTGTGAATGCCCGGACAGACAGGCTAGTCTTCTGCTGGTGGATCTGTGGGAGTGCCCGATTTCTTGATCCCGAAACGAAGCCCTCACGGCACTTGCTATCCATGAACTGGAAACCAGGGCCGGCCTACTAAATGTAGAATATAGTGCCACGCCATATTGCACGCACAGCGGACAGCTTTCGACATGCCTGCTGTTTTTGGCAACACATAGTGTGTGCCCACGGCTCTATCGACGCGCGTTTAATTTTATAATGAAGACGTCCTGATAAGGATGGGACGATAAAGCAGTGGCCTCGCTCCTTCCTCTGCTAAGCTATTACTCGGGCACGCCCTCGGAGATTCTCTATATTCGGCGAACTTCAAAGCCCCGTATTTAGTGATAGCGTAGGAGAGTCGCGATGACGAACACGTTGCTAAGGTTACTAAGGTTTCTTAGCCCACGACTCGCACTTCAAGCTGTCCTTAAAGGTAACCATAATAACCTTATCCTTGGTACTAGCGAGCGAGTGGATCTTATCTATGACTATATAGAGTCTCTCCTAGCTAATAATCGACCAGTCATTAATAGTAAGTATCCTCCTCTACTTCTTCCTTATACTAAGACTATACACGACCTAACGAGTCTCGAAGGCCTAGTCATCTATATTAAGCTTCGTATTAATTATCTTATTAATAGTACCCTTATATACCTCGCGATTAAAAGCATATCGCGGAAAAGTAGTAAGTTCATCCGCTGCCTCGTTCTTCCTATTAATACGTAATCTCTAGGATACGTGTATCTTATACGTCTCCTCTACGTCCTCTTCCTCAACCCCTATAACCTTGTCCTAACCGCTATTTATAGGATTCATAGGAAGAGATGAAGAAAGAGGAGTAGGAGGAGTAGGAGTAGAAGGAGTAGGAGGAGGAGGAGGAGGAGGAGGAGGTTTAGTCGACGCGTCTATGGCAAATTGAACGCTTTGAGTGGGTTTTTTCGACGTCGTAGGGGGCATATGGGTAGAAAAAATACGTGGAGACTCAACACCAAGTATATTAACTAATAAAACCTCATGTGGCGACGAGTGTACGACAAAATGCCAAAATATGACTGTCTCACGTAAATTTGGGTGGGGGAGACATCGCGCGACATGCGAGTGCCAAGCTCGTCAGGTTCTAGGAAAACGACGGATTCTTTGATACTCCATCGCGCCGCACCCTTTGCTCCTGTGTTATCCGGGTCTTTTCACCTGTGCCGACAGAAGTTTTCGTATCATCGCGCTGGCAACCGAGGTGAGCCCTTCTTTGCGTGCTTTCAGTCTGGTCTGTCTATTCTCTGCGATCAATACCGCTGGCTTCGCACCTGGCACGATGTGACCTTCGCATGGTTCCTGTAATGTCATATCGCTGACCCGACGGGTGATGCCGATGATGACATCATCCATTTTCTCGAGAGAAATCTTGTACGTAGCATTACTACTGTCGCCTTCCATAGCTTTGCACGGGTCAGTTATCGCATTGCCCTGAGAATCAACAATCGAAAGCTTTTTCCCCTGCGATAATGCCGTGTTGATGCTTGTCAGAGCCTGTTCTGCTTGTACTCTTCGTGTGTCGTTTTCCATCGCATGAGCATAAGCATGCAAGTTAGCAATGACTAGAAGTTCTCAGCACTACGATCTATCTGATGAAGGGTACAGTACCGTCTTCTGGGATGAGCACGCGCCAGTCTCCATTACTTAATAGCAGGACAAAGACATCGGTTTGGGAAAGGAGCATGTCTGTTTCGCAAATAATGACCTGCGTTAATATATGAGTTAGATCCAGGTGACGAGCTCTATTCATAGCGAACGTACTGTATAATTACGAACGATGACCTTCTTGATAGTCGGCATGTTACTGGTATGGCTGCTCTTCTCAGTGGACTCGAGGAGTGGATCATAAATATCCGAGAGAGTAGTGGTCGATACATCCCCAGTCATAACTAGGTCAGCTGAAACATTCGGAGGCCCAATCAATTCTTCGTTTCTGCGGAGTTGAATGGGCTGCGACCTCGTGAAGTCGTGCTTTGGGGAAACAGCTCCATTAGCAGCCCATGTGTGCTTATTGTGGTCAAAATGAAGCGCACCGTTCTCCTGAAAATGCTTAGTAGATACTTCACATGTGGACAGCGTACACTTTACAGATACCAGACGCATTCCAAGCCAGAGGATGTGCTCAATTCTTGATCTATGCGTTGAGGCAAGCTCAAGGTGTCGCTCATCCTCATCAATAAGAGTCTCAAACCAAGTGTCCGGGAAATAATTAAGGCTCCATATTTGGCCCCTAATAAGATAATCTTCCGGAAGGGGTCGCTTGTCAGCAGCATCTTGTTGCGGAAAGTCGAGTCGTTCTATAGGCAATTCTATGTTATCAGTTTTCGCGAGCGTGTTTAGGAAATCGGCAAGGGCTTCCCACGGCACATGCTCGAAGATAGCCGAGCAGTCGTAGTTAAGGGAGGAAACCCTGGTTAGAAAGACAAGCAAACAATGGATATGCGGAAAGACATTCTTGTCTCCAATGCGTTGAAGAGTCAACCTGAAAGTAGAGAACGTGATGCGTAAAGCATAAGCGAAAGTCGGTTGCGCAACAAGCTCAAGCTGACGAGCAAGGACGTCTGCCGTATCTTCCTCTGGCGGTGGCGTGATAGGTCTAACGTTATCATCGTTTGGGCCGCCTTGCGGTCGGGTGAGAGCCTCGATTTCTCTTTTAAACCTGATGTCAAAATACTTACGAAGGATGGAACCTTCTTCTCCGTGGTTAAAAAGACTGGAGATGTTTATTACAGCGACATATATGCCTTGATCTCCCCATTTTGCAGAGACCCGACCGATATGAGGGTCCAACTGGCGGAGATAATCATCAGTAGTAGCATCAAATGTCTCAAGACATTCTTTGGTAATCAGTATGCCGTGAGCCTTGATGTAAATCGTGTCAATATCGGCTGTATGCGCGTGAGCTGTATGCGTCCGGCCAAGTAATGTCATGATGATTGAATCTCGGGTACCCGTAAAAGGCTGAATACATGCAAGGGAGCGCGAATAGTGAAACAGCTGCTGTAGGGCATCTGGACGGGCGAGAATGGCCAAGTGGTGATACAAGCGACCAACGGTAGGGTTCTTGTCCACGGCTTCGCCATACCATGAACGACCGATAGCAGCCCAGGCCTCACGGTAAGGCATATCTTCGTCCTCAATGGCCATACGATACCTACTAATATCGCCAAGGTGTTCAGTCCATGTATCGCGAAAAATAGGTACTGTCTCGTGTAATAGTGCAACCATCTTATATGCGATGTGGGTATAGCATAGCATGAATTCAAGGCTTTTTGGAAGATGTTTGCGGAGTAGCTCGAGGAACGAGTGTATACCGTGCTTGCACATTCGAGCGGGCATGGAATACTTGAGAGCAAGCTGCTGAAGAGCTGGGGTTGCTGATGGATGCTGGGAGGCAAGGAAGAAGTCGTGATGCTCATAGAGCAGCATACTGTGTAGTGAAATGAGATCTTGCCAGCGCTGAGGCGTCAGCTGCTCTTGGGACGCAGCCGCTTGGGCTTTATCCTCGCTAATGCATTTGTTTTCGAGCTTTACAAGACCTGCATAGATGTTCTTTACTTTGGCCGCAAGTTGCGATGGTAAGATGGGTCTAGAGTCTGGCTGCAAGAGTAGTTTGGGTTGCCAATCATCGGCAGAAAACTCTGGGTCACCGGGCTCACTTTTTGCGATTGTGGGAGTGTCGATATCTTCTACTGCTGGTAAACTGGGCTGACGAGAACCTGGGTTTCCGGGACTTCTATTCCTGCTGAGCAGTAAGTTAGTACGAAGCCACATGGCTAGTAACACATGGCTAGTAACACATGGCTAGTAAGAGTCACACTCACGCTTTGTGCGCTGCTTCCTCGCATATCAGCCTCCGAAAAAGTGCTCTAGACGCGTGCGAGTTCACGTTTAGATTGATCAGCTGCTTTGAGTGACGGCTTTGCACATGGTCCCAGAGAGCGTTGCCCTTAAGGAATGTCTGGTCGGGACAGTAAGGACAAGCGTAGAGCTCATTGGTAGTGGCATTCTCGGGACCTTTTCTAGGCTGGATCATGGTAGTAATCAATGTAATAGAATAGTCGCGGTTGGTAATTTTAACAATTTATTGTGTTGCTAGTTATCATGAAAAAGACAGAAAGTAGTGCGGGCATAATATAAATCGAGAAAAAGGCAACAAGTCCTTCATTCTGGGTTGCACATGCACCACCCTCACCGGTCACAGGCACCTCAAAGCATGGATAGCAAGCAAGCTGGGTGGTGTGCCGACTCCGCGCAGGAACGAGTTGCCCCCCACGACAGGCTGATTCGAAACCTTCCCACATTCCCGAGTTTGATTGCCGGAAACCGGTGGCAGGTAACGCACGATTGTGAGGAATCGCTGAGACACGAGCCAACCCAGGCGTCAATCCGGATCTTGCCAGTGCACTCGGCATAGGATACTTCCGAGCCTACGCTGTCAATAATAAGTAGCTAATTGTCGTGACGTAGGACAGCTGTAGGAAGATGCAGTGGGAAGCATCGATGGATAATGCCTGATGCCACACGCCCTCTCTTGATCGCTGCAGTGATGAGAGCTACAGGGCGCGCAGGACGCCTCTCCGTATATCGACGTTTGAGGCTCAGTAAGTAGGCAACCAGCGAGCGGTGACTTAGGACAGGATCCTGCTCGCATTGGAAAGGAAACAGTTATGCATACAGATCCGATAGCGGGTACAGACACGCTAGCCCGTGGTAAAGCCGCTCTTGGCAACAATGTGTTGCCAAGAGCGGCTTTACAAACAAGGGAACCGGCTTAAGTGTACTTAGAAGAGAGCTAATCTAATTGAGAATCTCGTAAGAGAGTTGGCTCTTCGCTAATATAATTCCATGTGGCTTTACACTGCTTGTCCCCGGTCTTTCTAGTCGGATCCAGTCTCCCTTGCCGTATGTTTCCTTACGCTTTGATAGAGGCGGAAGTCGAGCTCTTCAACCACAACTCCTCGGTCTGCCTCTTGGCAGACAGCCTTACGGATAGCTTGATTGGTCAACTTATCAACACACACTGTTGTGTAATGTTAGGAAGTGCTTCACCTTCTTATGAGCAGCACTTACACGACACGATGGTACGGCCTTTGCGCTCGTGCAGCTCGTGCGCAATAACACATGGCGTATCCATAGCGCAGAAGGTCGGCGTGATCCGAAGACCAAGGCGTTTGATATCTCCCTTGACCGTTTTCCGCGATAGGAATTCGCCACAGACGAAAAGCTGTATGTTGAGGATCTGCTTCCCCGTCAGCGGAGCCTGGTTAAGCGATATTACCAAAGCTTACCATGTTGCGATCTCTTGCGAGTAAGGATTGCATAGTCTCCTGTACCCACGCCATGTGGACTGTCGCATAGGTTAGTCAGCTCGCTTTGGAGTTTCTCAACTACTGAGCGACTCATGCTCGCAATCCATTTGCCAAAACAATTTGACTCATCGCGCCTTGGCGTCGTGTGTATCGTAGTTGTCGAGCAGTTGCGCTACGTAGCCCATCTGGATGTTCTTGCTTTTAAACCATGTATATTATTGACATTTCAAGAGAATCTGTTGTGTTCTTCTAATGGCTCCTGATCCCCGAGACTGTCCTAGCTGCTCTCTTTGTAGAGAGCATGATCTGTGTATTGTTACGCTACCAAGCCTAGTATACACTCATCGTGGATTGCTTTCATAGGATGGGAAGCCACGTTGTTGCAGACGTTTGGTATCACAATTTTGCGACGACAAAATGATATTGGATCTTTCTAGGTCTCTGACAGAACCAAAGCCAGGGCATTGCAGGGGACAAGGGCATGGTAGACTCATCCGATGGGAGGCCAGTGAGCTGGCGTCCGGCGATCGAGTCGCGATAATTGACCGGTCAAGTACTTGTAACTCATTCTCTACAACAGGGGATAGTCTCATTGAACCGAGTAAGTGGCTTTATGCATAGCCAAGGATAAAAACATTGCCGGGTGCGTAGTCATGCGACTTCGGTGGACGCCAGTCACAGCATGATATTCGTGACGTGCTCGAGACCTGACTGGGAGTTTGACATTGGTTCTGATGCAAGCCCGGGGGATCCACTAGCAATGTACCTCCATCGTATGGGCAACATCAAGGAAGAGCCATCCACTAAGTCGCCGCCTGGTATCGGCTAAACTGGTAGGCCATGGATACTGAGCCATGGAATCGCAAGGACCTTACGCACAACGCACAGGCTATCCTTGCTCAACGGTTCACGCAGCGGCTCGCAGACCCATATCTTACTAGGCAGGAGAGTGAAGAGCTTCCTGCGCGCTCTCATCACTGCAAGGTATAATGCAGTTTATCGTCAAAATGCCACGCAGCGTTTCAATCTGGGAGCTTCGGTAGAGTAAAGCGTGACAAAGTTGGTTGACAGTCCTGTCTAGTCCAGCTAAGTAAGACCTGAGCAATATACATGTAGTCTGATTAGCTTGATTTAGTCCGTGTTCCCATTCATTGCTCTCACTCCGAGGCAAGTCTCTAGGCTAGCTGCGATGAAATGTAAGTTATAGAGATGTAGCAGGAGTCATACATATAACAGGCAGGGTGACTAGAAAGAGAAACGTTTGATCATATGCCCGCCAGGTACAAAGATAAGGACGAATGGGAGCTTATGATGACGCAGTAATAGCGGCGAGATGATAGTAGCCCGTATTGAACTGATACTTGGCTGTTGCCATCTTCTTTCGAGTACTCGTCCTTTCCACCCAATGCTTGAACACACTTGTGGTAACCTTGACTTTTCGAACATTATCAATGAACATCTGGGTTGTCTATACTCTGGACTTCCACGTTATCAAGTATGAGCCATAAGAGAGTACCGAGTCGCATATTTGGTAAGGCTTGTCGACTGTGCAAATGCCAGTCTACTTTGGGGCAGGACTTCAATATGAAGCCTAGGCAAGTCCACTTCTGAAATTCTTCGCTGATATCTTGCCTGTTCTGTATCACCTCTGCTATTAGCGCCATAGCTTTGAGTTGGTATACTCTGAACCACCGTCAGAAGCACCCCCATAACGATCCTTTTCAAAATTTAACGATTCTCGCGTGGTCCCTTTGACTTACGGGCTCATCTGGCGCATCCTGCGAAGTAGCTTCCCCATATTACAATTAAATCCCGAGTCTAATAAATTACAGGCCTTAACACTTCACGTTCACGTTCACGTTCGCGCTCTCCGCCTCGCTCGTCCATCGTCACATTCGCGTCGGTTGCTTCCCTCTTTCTCGCCACGCGAACTTCTCTCGCGCTCGCGGTGTCGGCTGGACTTGCTATCACGGCCATCTCGTCGGCTGGCACAACCTTCGTTGCGCTCATCTTGAGAGCCTACTATCCCGATCGATAATAATGGGAAGATCGAGCAGACAAGTGCACTAGAATTCATGGCGCCCGAGGTCTTGAAAGGCGGGTTTGATAAGGCGACACACGACCTGGAGGGAAGTCTCCGGCGGTCAATCCAGTAAGCGCGTGGTACACAGGTAATAA
>NW_022985610.1:0-9848 GCF_010093815.1 Pseudovirgaria hyperparasitica
GCGTGTAAATTATTTGTAAAGCGTGATGCTTTCATGCTGAGTCCAAGCGGTGAACCCCCGAAATGGATCGAATATTACTAAAAGATTGACTAAAAGATAATCCCTCACGGAATGAAACTTGTAGTATAGAAAACATACCTTAAAGTATCCAAACTAATATGCTGAGCCATGACAGTACTGAGTCGGTATCACTGAGTCGAGCTCCATGCCCTTATTGAGCCATGCCCTTACTGAGCCATGCCCTTAGTGAGCCATGATCTTACCGAAGCGTAGTCTTGGTTTACTAAAAATAGCCCACGAAGCAGTCTCTATCCAGTCTGATCGGTCTATGTCGAATCCTCGCTTTCGGTTGGAATGATGCTACTTTTAGATTGCGCGATTGTATCTAAGCAATCGTCGTGCTGAGCTTTGAAGTAGGTTGAACATACAACCACACTCTTCTCGATACCAGTCCGCAAGCATGTGTCCTGTCGTCTGGATCTCCCCAACAACTCCTTCTCGTCGTGGGAGTAAATGGAGAAGTTCTTTCGAGACTCTTCGGTCCCACATATTTGGTCGTCACAGACCTGCCGGCCACGACAGCTGTGAATCGCTTCTAGAGCCACCAATGCTCTTGGTAACACAGTACGGGCAGACACAAATGAGTATGAGCTTCGAAAGTGAGGTCACTCCGACCGTCTTGCACTCTTGACGTTGCGATAAGAACGGGTAGCATCCTTGGCATGACTATCTCTATCTTTTACATGAAGCTGTCATCTGCCCCTCGACTTAGCGACTGCTCACGAACATTCGACCTCAATGTAGATAAGTCAGATGCATCCGACTTGCCATTCCGATCGTGCTGTCTCAAGGGACTGTTCTGCCGTGTTGGAGCGTAGTATGCCTTGCTGATAACGGAACTGATCCTCGACGTGCTTGGCGCTCCAGAAGTCGTGCAGCAAGTACCCCTGCGTGTGCAGATTGCCTGGGTCCGTCCTTCGGTCTTTCCAGCGAACCCGATACAATAGGTTATTCTGGAGCTGGAGCAAACGTAAAATTTCATCATGGATAAGTCGAGCTCCTGGCACATCCCTCGAAAGGGATATCATATGATCTTGCATCTTCTTCTCATGATCCCAATGTGATTTCAGCTCTGGCTTCCATTGACCCGAGTCCATTTGTTGTCTAAAATGTTGCAAATTTCTGTCGACACGTGCCTGTCCTTGTGCTATTATCCTGTCGCAAAAACAGATCATGAAACGGAGATGTTCGTGGTTTTCGAAGATAGTCTTCAGTAGTGATTTGATAGCTGTAGGGTTGTTAATAGCATTGGAGATGATTACGTTTGTAGAGGGTGTTTGGTTTGAAGGAATGTGAGATGATTGCTCTGAGGCTAAGAAGTTTGAAGATGGTGCCAACGAGTTCGGCGGTTCATTCCCTGGCATCACCGCATACGGTTCTAATCCAGGCTGTGGACAGTACTGATCCGTTCCTATCATGAAGCTCCCATTGGTCGGCGGTGCAATCGAATCGAAACAGATGTTTATTATGTCAATGTCTTTTATTCTCATAGAACAATCGCAACAAGTTTGCACCAAGATGTCCCTCTTCACACAAGATAGAGTAGAACGATTCATAGCGTCCAATCTTGGTGAAATGTGCACCGTGATACAACGCCACCATATCCTGCAGCTCAGGATAATTCTCACTAAACGCAAATCGAGTTAACGCTAAAATATCTTGGTAACGCCTTTGGTCCAGGGTAAAGACTGAAAGAGTCTTATGCAGCTTTTGAAGACTGAGACTGATAAGACTGTCCACCATCTTCTCTTTGGCGAATGCGTAGAGCCGCGCATGGGCAAGGAAGACGTACTCTGCTTTTTCTGCGCCGGCACTATGAGGAGCAACACGAAATGATTGGCGATAATCCTCATACGGAGTAGTGGCACAATATACTCTTCTCTCAAAATCTGGTCTTCTGACATGAAAGTCCTGCTCTCCAACCACTGGTTGATATGAAGCAGCGGTCGCTTCATCCGCGTACTTCGTCTTTCTCTTCCCCTTGCCCATCTTGGACGTAGGTATATCCCAATCCCACTGTGAATTCGGTTTGTTTTGGTATGCTTCATCCTGTACCTCATTCATTGCTTCTTCAGCCGTATCCACAGGCGTGGTTTGTAGCTCTTCGGTCCAGTCATCGTCGACGACGTATGGCGGTGCTGCATAATCGCCAGTATATGCGAATGTGCAGAAGCGACTAAAGTCATCCGGGTTGATTTGTGGCAGAAGGACCGTTTTCTCCTCAGCCTCCTTGAACGCCGAATTATCGCCAAAAAGTCTTTTGAAATAATCAGACAACGGAGCAAGGATACCATAATGTACAACCATGGGGACCTCCTCTCTGCCGACAAGAAATGTGACTTTTCGATGAATACGGCAAATGTGGAGTCTGTTCTAGAGAGTCTCTGATGGAATCAACTGAGAACGGGTTTTTGCTCCTGCGGCGAGATTGGAGCAGAGTCACAAGGCGTCAAATTGATAGAAGGCTGTCCATGCATGCCAGCGTGTCAAAATGTGCGTCGCCCAGAACTCGCTTACCAGCTCTTTTGGACCCCTTAGTGTGGCCACTCTGTGCAACATATGCTCAACGCCATGTTAAGCTCAAATCTTCCGAGTCTAAGCAAAAATTCAGTCTGGTTTTGGCGTTCTAGAGTGATGGACAGAATAATGATATCAAATAGACTTTACAGACCCAGAAGTAAGAGTATCGTCATATTCCTCCGGCTCGTCTTAAGATCTTTCTTATCTGTATATGTGGATTCCATAAGGATAAGTACCTAATTGCACCGATTTGAGTAAGCTATTACTAAAGCTAACGTGATCTAATTAAACAGAATAGAGCAATAAGTCTACACCGCAACAGTAAGTACAGACCAAGAAAATCCCCCCCCCAGAGACCAGATCTAGAGTTATCTTCTGGCTTTGAATATAAATTAATGTTATCATAAGATATATAGGGACCATGTCTGACACGGACTAATCCTTGGAAGTTAGAGTGCCTAAGGCAGATAAGCAAGCTAGTACACAATAGCAAGCGGGGTGATTCGGCTCCAGCTTCAGACCCATTATCAAGCCGTCTTAGTTCTAGTGGCACGGCCCAAGTTGTCCAAGACCTTTGCAAACATGGTTCTCATTGTTGAAATTCGTCTCACGAGCGTACCGAACTACCTTTAGAAGACAAAGCCTCTATCCGGTGCGGTTCGGCCACCCGCCATGTACCATCTTGGACCCCATGAAGCCATAAACCCTATAGCGCCACAGGTGCCCCATAAGGCCCCTAAATGGCTTCCTAGCGCTCACGTCTTTAGAGGGTGGTGTAGCGTATCCCTTAATCGGGATGGCGGGTCTTAAAGGGGATTTTAGCGGGTCTGAGGGCGCCTTTTGGGGGCTCTGGTTGGCAGATGTGGCGCTATAGGGTCTGTGGCTCCATAGGGTCCAGGACTGTATCTATGCCACGTGTGGCTAAGCTGCTTGGCCTTGCCCCATGCCGCTTACTCACCTACTAGCTGTAAGGCAACACAACTCTAAACATCCACCTAAGCTCAGCCTAATAAATAATCATAGGCAACTCTAATAGGTGGGAGTAGAGATTACACTCTGCTAAGCGCAATGCTCTTTGTCCTCAACAATAACCACGGGAGCTTCTACCTGGTAACCTTCACTGACGGTAATATCCCTCCGTACGCCATTCTCTCGCACACGTAGGGACGTGCCGAAGATAATAAGGTCACGTACATGGATATAGTAGGAGGCACTAGTAAGAACAAAGGTGGGATTCGAGAAGCTACAGTTCTGCAGCAAGCAGGTCAGAGAACATGGCCTCGACCACTTCTAAATCGATACCTGCTGCATTAACAAGTCAAGCAGCAGCGAGCTCGCCGAGGCGATCAACTCAATATTTCGCTAGTACCAGCGAGCAGAACGATAATAAGTCTACCTCATAGATGTGTCAGTACGCACCCACGATGGCCAGCTTCCCCATGCGGAGTGGGCATCAGCGCTTCGCAACAGCCGATGGTTCACGCGAGGATGGACAGTTAACTAGCAGCTCTTCGAATGAGGCCGTTTATATTTTCGCCACTGAATGCAATTCTCACTTGACTGGATGAACTAAAACCTGCTTCATTTGCCTCGGTATTTTTAATTTTGTATAAAGTCACTATTCCCCATCTGTGTCCTCCAGCCTGCAGCTCGACCGCGACTTTAAGCTGCCAGAGTAAAATCAAAATTCAATATGACCGTATCCTGGATCACACCGTGAAATTTTGGGTTTTGCAGTCAGACTGGTCGCATAGAACCTGAGCTCTCGTTAGCAGAATCTATTATAAATTTCGACCATATTGTGAGTTACTTTGACCGGTTCAGGACTTGGAGAGAAGAAATCCGTAGCAGCCATTGCATACTTTTGCGCGAGCTTTCCTATCTACCGCAACAAGCTTCGCCTTCTTGCTTTTAGTGCACCGCTCACATGTAAACGCAGTGGCAGCGCTAAGTCGGTACAGCTTCAATGTACTATTTAAAGGATAATCCTTCACCACTGTACAATCAGGCGGTAGAATGTCTTTATCGCAATCTTCGAAATTAGAACTGTTCGCGTTTTGCATCTTTACAAAGGTCAGTAATGGGCAATATAGCGGACACTTATTAACCTAGCGGGCAGTCATGACACGTACATTTAGACGTGGAGGAGACTTCGTGGGGAAAATGTACCAAGGAAAATTTCCGTATTGATAGTTCATAGCCGCATAACCATATATACAAAGCTTGCGCTTTAGCGGCTTCTACAAAGAGGCGGTCAGTTTAGGGCCTATGCCGCGGACAACCAAGTCTGCAGCCAGTATAAGGCGCTAGCGATACTCGAAGGTGGAAGACCTATCAGCCTATAGGAAACAGTACCATTTAAGACTTGATTTCGGAACTCCGATCTAACGTTACATTTTAGGTATCCATGGATGGAAGACAATTCTTTTTTTCTGCAAACCCTTACCGCCGTTCACAGTGCACAGCTTTCGTATGGTTGGCTAGATAGCGCTATTCTTATCTTCTGCAACATGCCTAGCAGTGAAAATTCCCATTACAAGCAGCGGCAACTATTAAATCACGAGCCCTGGTACGAACAACCAGGCTGGTATATGTTCTCCTGAATTAGCACTTTCCACTGGCAGCAAATTGCATACCCACCTATTATCTCTGTATCCCAAATTATTCGGGGTGGGTCAGGGTGAATGAACAAACCAAGCCAAACTACCGCATTGTACCATGTTGTAATCGAGTCAAAGGAGAGTCTAGCTGCCAATATATATGCACGTCGAGATCCTGGATCCATGGTATGGCTTGGATCAGAGCGCTACTACCCTAGTCGTAGCTAAACTTTTAGTGTTGCCGAGCATTGATCAAGAATAGGCATCGAACTCCAGCACGTCTTGCAGTTACCCCACCACAAGACCAAGAGGCCCTAGCTGCCGTACTTAGCCCGTCACGGTGAGACCCTTGTCTTAGATTAGGTGTCGCTCCTTCTCCATTCCTTTCTACAGAATTACTTCGTCCCTTTTCCAAAATTACCGCGGTACCTTCAACGAAACCCTGATGACTCCAACAACACGTAGAGTTGGCCAGTATGTATGATATTCGCTACTTCGGCTGGTTGCTTACTCTATGCAAGCTTGATGGCAAGCGCACCAGTCAAATGCATCGTAAGCAGCGCACGGGTGCCGTATTACGTTCACACAGACGTGCTGTCAACAGCGAAAGGATCTACCATGGATGTCCGTCTCAATGGTTCTTGGAAACAAGATGGTGAAGAATACCTGGATTGGACGGATTTTGATTTGGATACTGTTCAATGCGTGCTCAATTACCTCTACACTGGCGATTATCACTGTGCAAACATTGCCTGCAACAAGGATATTGGAATAGATGATTCGGATATTGCTGCTACCCCCGAGGTCGATCTGGGTAAAGATTACATGAACATTCGGTTGAGCAAGCTTAGTGCTAATCATCTAGATAACCGGCCCCTGACCCACCAAAACATTTGTCTTCCTCTAGCCGATCGTCCTCTAACTCCGCTAAGCCAATGCCTTAGTCTTGGACTGCCGGAAGAACGCATGACGACTTTTGCTGGAACCCTATCTAGCAAAGATGCTGAACTTCGTGGTTACGGTAAAAATGGCCAAGCAGTATTGACACATGCAAAGGTGTATGTGTTTGCACATCAGACGTTGTTTTCAGAACTAGCACAATTTGCCTTGCAACGTCTCACTCAAGTTCTGGTTCTAGTAGATGCCGAAGACAACAGCCTGTTCCCTGGCCTTTCAGATGCAATTCGTCACATATATAGTAGGACACCGGGACAAGACCTGTCGAGTCTACCAAGGGATCCAGGCAGAAACATCATATCTCAATTCGTGGCACTCAATTATCCTGATCTTACTGGAGATAACCTATTTGAGCTGATCTGTGAGGGAGGAGACTTCATGGCTGATGTTTCCCATAAACTAGTCCGACAAATTCGTGCGGGTTGTAATTTTCACGATTCCTTGCAAGACCAAATCGATCGATTGCGCACGGATTTGATTTCACTGCAAGTCAAGTATGATGATAAAGACGGAGAATTGAGAGAGGCTAAAGAGAAAATTAATGGCCTGGAAGCATCAAGCAGGGGATTTTCTAAAAAGAAGAAAAAAAGCCGAACTTACGGGATTTGAGAGTACAAAAATTGCATGCATTGCAATTCGCTTCGCAGGAGTTGTTATCGACCACTGCGAAAGCATATGTATGAATTTACAGTGCTTCAGGCACTATCATACTACTACTCCGACGAGGATGGCAGTGCACACTATGCAAAATACAGTTCTGGTAAATAAAGCTGAGGGACTTTATTGATAATGTCTCAATACATAAGTAGAACATGCCCCTTTTACACAGAGTGCATAGTCATCCGCAACTTAATGGCTGCAACTCTTGTTACTGAATTTTTAGCTGTGATCCGATCTTACTTCGTAACTATGCCTCATTCACTTCTACTCACATAGCCCCATGAAGTTCTCTAATAGCCCTTCGCTTCTCACCCACAAATTTACATACTCCATTCACATCAGACTTGGACTTAATATCGCACAGTCGCTTTCTCTTCCGGTTTGGAGATAAAACACCCAGCACTGGCCGCATCGGTGGCAACTGCGCTCTCTCAAAATCGATGACCAACACCTGCTGGGTCTCGGCGCTCCACAGCAGGTTCCGCGGCATGGGATCCTTGTGCAATACTGCCAGATTGTGGATCGCTGTAAAGGCACACTCTGTCTGCTGTGATAGCAAGGCTCTATTTTTTGGGGTGATATACTTTGCAATGGGTCTACCACCATGACTCATGAACATTATGTGAACGAGCTCAGCAATGCCATCGTAATAGTATGGACGTGGCAGGTCAATATTTCCAAGATGTACTGGCACAGACTGTCCCTGAATAGGGCGTAACCGCTCATACACATCAGCTTCGTGCCGAAGGTGTTGTACGAAACACGCAGGAGTCCCTTTCGCGGCAACAGTGTATCCATGCGACGACAAGCGGACGCGGAAGAGTACACCACGGGATCCATGCACTCGCAAACACTCCACATCGTGGTCCATATCGTTCGCTAGCTGTTCTTGCATGAGCTGGAGAAACGTGGCCCGATCGATCTGGTGCTTGAGCGTACCATGATCTTGAAAGTTCGGGCAGGCTCGGTCCAGAGGTCCGCCATCCAGCAAGCCTCGAAGACAGCCCTGTGTGCAGTACGATCTTTTCTGACCTTCTGCATCAGAGGCTGCAGCACGTCCAACGGACCGTTTCGTCGGGTTCTTCGTTTTCGTCTTTGGGTTTCGAGGCATAGGTCGCTGAGTCGATCGTGAAGGCGTGTCTGGGTCAGACTCGCTATCACTACTGCTCCTTTCCTTGCGTGGGGAACAGTTCGGCGAAGGCTTCCGCCGTCGAAGTTGGATGGGTGTATCGCGAAAATATGGGATGTCCGACCGGGGTCTGTAATCGGATGTATCTCTTTCAGGAGTTGGAAGCTCTTCGAGCAACTCATTGTATTCAACCTGCCAAGTCTTCAGCTGAGCCAGGGCCCTGTCCCTCCACTGTTGGGCCCGAGGTCTGCCACGCATCGCGAGAAGAGTGAACGCAAGCATTTGGCCCACGGCAGTCAGATGCAAGCGGTTGGTTTGATTCAGCCCGGGAGTCCATCCGGTATCCGGTCCCACATCCCCATTTGGTACTGAGAGAAAATAGTACACGGTGCGAGGATCTTCGCCAACACGCAAAAATATGTAGGCTTCACCAGTACACACCACACCATACTCCAGTCCTGCTTTCACCATGTAGGAGAATGGCTGTGTGATGACAGCTGCAATCAGACGGCGATACTTTGTCTTCATATCTTCGTCATCGCGCACCTGCACAATTGTGTCTATGTCCATCTCTTTTAAACCCTCGTAAATAGTACCGGGAGAAAGCTTGTGGGGGGCTTTGTATTCGATGAGGAAGGCTGGGATGCGTTGAGGTGCGTCTTGCGAGTCATCCGACACACTGTAGACACAGAACTGGTCTGCACGAGGACGCGACGACTTGGTAGCATTGTCAGGTAGCGCGATAGTGGCAGATTCTGAGCGCTGCGCGATCTCGCGTTCCTGCAAACGTGGCGACCGTCGCCGGCCGCGTGATATGCTCAACTGCTGTACACCATCCTGAATTGCGCTTTCGGGGCTCAGGGTGTTGCCATGATTTTCAAATCTGACAGAGCCCTTCAGTCCAAGTTTCTCGCGAAGTGCGGTATCGTCGAATAGCATGGTGATAACAGCAGAGACGGGGTCTTCGACAGTGGTACGTTGGAAGTAGTTAAGATCCATCTCCGAGCCCAGTAGCCTCTTGCTAACATTTTCGCCCGTCTCTTGCATATATTGTATCGATGAGAACTGCCGCCTAGTCACGAAATTAGACTCCATCAAGTCTGCCCAGATAGCTTCCTGCGGTTCCCCGAAGTCTTCCCAAGCGCGAATGTAATCGGGACGAGGTTTACGGTCCGCATTGCTCGGATCGCCTTGAGTAGACTGCGTAGCGTCGGTTTGGACAGTGAGACCAAGGGAGAGGTGATGGTGACAGTGGTGGAGGAATTCAGGCAGTGATGTTTTGCGGGTTTGTTCTTCGGCATCTCTACGAGCGTGTTCTGCTTCATTTCGAGCGCTCTCCGCATCTTCCCGTCGACGTTGTTCTTCCTTCTGAGCGTGTTCTGCCTCTTTCTGTACGCGTTGTGCCTCTTTCTGTGCGCGTTCTGCCTCCTCACGTCGGCGCTGCTCCTCTTCACGTCGAATTTTTTCCTCGTGATAAAGCTTCTCGTAATCGGTCGGCTGTTTCGACATAGCGATAAAGGATGAACATAAAACGCACAAGCAGGGCGTGGTCTGCGTTCGAGAGAATCCAGGACATTAGTATCGTTACGTAATCAACCCTGACTAAGCTCTCCCCGTTAAAGATCACTAGAACCCAGAGAAGCAGTGAAAACACGACAACAGCGAGAACCGAAATTTTTGGAATTCAGTCGATCAAACGTACGCATATACCTTCTCATTAGGCTACTTGACTTGCTGTGAGCCAGGCGCATCGCCCAGTGCGACCCGGACACCATGGCAGCCGCGTGGCCTCAAGTGATGGTGTGGCCCACCGCGCTCCGCGAGCACGCAACTCATCTCAGCAAGCACCTGCGAGACATCCTCCTCAACATCGAACGCTCGCAGGATCAACCAGTGCCCTCCGATCAGGTCAAAAATATCAT
>NW_022985611.1:0-9720 GCF_010093815.1 Pseudovirgaria hyperparasitica
GCCACCAGTGTGGAGATATCAGCGCGCTACTGAAATTCCGTGCTACGTCGGCGCGAGGATAGAAGGTACCCTTGTACGGTACTCGAGTCTCGGACAGGATAGAGTCTCAGGTATACTTTGCTTTTGTGGGACCATATCTTCATGTTACTATAGTACACAATAGCATCTCTCGTATTCACGACCCCGCGGTCTGTTGGTAGTCTGCCCTTGAACTTATTCTTTTTAGTCCGGTTTATCTTCTACTTCAGGCCCCCAACCAGCCTTCTCAGCCTCGATTTAACAATGTAGTACGTGAGACCACTATACCTCTGGTATAGGGAACTACTCCAAATCCTCTGGTGTCGGTGCGCTGAAGCAAATGCAACCTAATGACGAAATGTCATAACTAATCATACACGAATTGCAAGCGGCCTGCTCAATTCAAAGCTTAGGCAGAGTAGTGTATCCTATTAACGTGATCCCTCTAAAAGACTTGAGTACTCAACCTGCTTTGCATGTGGGCGTGGCCCATACCCTTCGCTGGCCGGTGGCCTTTGCTGTGGTGCTGGATATACTGACGAGTAACCTTGTATGACTGGTGGCGGCGGTTGAGCAGCAAGGTCGTTCCGCCGTATCTGAGGATTAGAATAGTAGGCTGCTGCCGCACTGAGTGGTGGAGCGTGCGGTGAAGTGGACGCAGCCTCTGGTCCAGCCGTGGCTGCAGCGTTCAATTGGAACACTGGCTGGTTGGCCCGCTGTGCGATCTCGTCAGGCCCCAATGTCCAGTGCATTGCTTCAGCAGAGCGCCACGGAACACCCATCTCCGATGCAACCTTCTGCCACATTGCTTCTTTGAAGCTAAGACGCGTTAGAGTCGATATAATCAGATAGAGTGGGCATGCTTACCGGACGTAGAGTCGCGCGAGCTTATTTTTCTTCTCCTCGTCCCAGTGTGCGCGCTTCTCGAGGTAGTTCTGATAGCGAAGTCGACATGAGATGGCACTCCGTCCGGGAATCCTCTTGGAAATGTCCTCCCACTTCATACCTTCGCCCCTTAACAAGACAATGAGCTCATCTTCCTGCTGGGTCCACTTTGTGCCATTCTTCTGCGGCGATTCATCGACTAGTGGCGTTTGTGATGCTGTGCGCTTGATGGAGAGGCTTCGTAGAGGTGGAGAAGGCAATCCAGAGTGACCTGAGTTGTAGTGAGGCGGACCGTTATGATGGGCACCGAAAGATAGGGGTTGAAAGGCGTTGTTATGGTGAAGCTTTTTAGGTTGTTGCAGCGGCTGAATAGATAGAGAATGTGGAAAAGGTTGCAGATTTGATATATGCAGGAGCTGGTACGTAGGAAGTCGACGTCGAAGTCGGCCCAAGTCTGCTTACGCCGGCCGCGGAGCTCGTCGAAGAGGTGGTATGCTTATTGGCAGCAGGCTAAGACGCAGAGTCTCGCGACTCGAGAAGGAGTGAGATATCCACGTTTGCAGAAAGAGTGAGCTAGCGGAGTCTTCCCCAGCTCTAGCAAATATATGTCTTTAAAAGTCTCAGGCGCGGGTGAAAGGAGTCGCAGTGTAGTAGTGTGATAGCTGCAAAGATGAGAGGTTCTTTCACCAGGAACAAAAGTTGAGGAGTGAAAAGTGAAAAGTGAAAAAAATTCAAGTCGTGTGTTAGAAACTAGCAGCTCTGATCTGGAGCTTCAAGCCGCATCATTTCTTGGAAGTAGTGTCGTAGATATATCATCTGAATCTAATTCAATACGGATAATCGTAAGCCATCGGTCTGTTGCTGCGCCGCAGCCACAAACTTTGCAGGAACTTGGAGATCTGCCGCTCTCACGTAACTCGTGGCCGATCAAGAACGCAACCCATGGCACAGAAGCCCCGCGTTACAGAGATCTGGTAAAACAAGCTGAGCATGAAGCCGCCGAGTTCGCTCTGAAATATCTTGAATATAGCCTGTCAAACAACTCGGAGGTGTGGGCCATGGCAAGTGAGGGTAGAAATAGGTGCTTAGTAGCTACCCGTCCCACGCACTTCGGAGTTGGTTACTTAGAGCAATTGGAACGAGATTGGACCGTAGTGTGACGGATTCGATGAAGCTTGGCCCGAAAAACCATGTCTGTCTATTTGCGCGCACATAGCTGCCGTACAACGTCTGCAAGACTGCCCTGAGTGACTTCTGCCGTGTTAGAATGCATAATCTCAGAGCCGTAGCCGAAGCTCAGGATTTAACTTTTTGGACAGGAACTCTTTCAGCCAGAGCACCCAGAACCCGATTATCAGAACCGCAATGACTGACGAACCAATATATCAATGTGCTTCGCCCAGGGAGTGCGCAAGTCAGCGCCTACGAAAAATTCTGGTTCTATGGAGAAGGTCTTCAGAAGGGAGCTCCGATGCTCCAAGTGGATGACGGCACGTCCTCTATCACACTTGATGACCTAGCTCGTATCGTGAGTTACTGTGCCAACCTGGTTAGTAGCTGTGGTCCCGGGTCACGGAGGATCGGGGAAGGCATGCTGACACGCTGAGATGCATTGATGCCATCTGCAACATTATTCTCATCTGTATTATTATGATATCCAACCCTTTCCAAAAATCATCGCCATGGGTGCGGTCGAACAAAATGAGGCCATGGGATCGCAGCGCATGCTTGTATTTATTCGGACCGATCGGATTACAGAGCTCGTCCTCCTTCAGCCGCTCTTGGCAACACTCTGTTGCCAAGAGAGGCTTTACAAACAAGGGAACCGGAAGGAGTGTCTTTGTCACCAGCACTCCGATTATTTTCAAGCCCCCAAAGCCCTCGTGATCCGCACCATATGCCAAAACGATCGGGATGTCAGAACTATCAAGCAAAGGACGCCTATCGGCGAAAGACTCACCATCACCCCTGGCTTGCGAGGAGCTGATCGAGGTGGATGGCGACCTGAGAACCATCCTTCAAGAAGGAGCCAGCGAGGCAATGGGAGGGATCTCCGTTTACACGAGCCAATCCTCGAAATTCGACAGCGAGACAATCCAGAGGTGCCGCAGCAAAGTTGCAGAAGAGCTGAATCGACGACAAGGCCCAAGCACCCTACCCAGAGAGTATCGTATCTGCGAGCTGTTCGAATCTCATCTACAGACAATCCGAATTTACAAAATAATACAGATAGAGAAGCTTACGGAAAGTGGCGTATCGCCAAAAACCCCCCCCAGGTATCCAGGAGCGCGAAATAATTACCACTTCTATCGCCGCGCCCAATCAGCCAACCTCTTGTTTACATCGAGACTTGTTTCAGATGATCCTAGAACATGTCCAGCAACAAGGGGTGCGCACGTACGGGTCGGCCGCCATGCAGGAGTGACTTACATTATTATAATTGCCGCCGCAAAGTCCTTGCGCGCCACACCACTACCTACTACAACCACCTACTTTTATATGGAAGTGGCGCATAGTGACTTTATTAAATTATATAAGTTTGCTTTCAAGATTAGTAGCAGTGGGATATTCTACTTAATAAAGAAGATAATAAGAACGCTGTCGTCTCTTTACGGCTCCTCTATCTTCCCTTTCTTTATATATAATTAGGTTGTCCTGAGCACGAAGAGTGGTAGGATGTTTTTCGCCAAGAGTTATTCTCTTCTAGTACCTCGCTAGACACTCTTCTCCGATACCCCAGCCAGGTCGTAAGTATGCCAGATACTCCTTGGAAGTAATCTTACTTTCGATCTTTACTTCCTTTCCTACGTACTCATCGATAAGAGTTCCGGGCGGTATTGTGCGGGCAGCGTTTAAGGATATCCGCCCTTTCGGATTCCGAGCTATAAAGTATAGCTCCGATGAAGATTGCCAAGGGTAGTCGAGAACGTGGAAAGGTGAAACCCTTTTGCGTTGATACCTTTTACGTCCAAGATAAGTGCACTTCTTTTGAATTTTAAGGCATGCTGCACATTGCGGTTGCTCTCGACTGCACTTCTGTTTTCGAGCGCTATGACTTAGTTACCACCCTACTTCGCATAGCCGAACTTCACTCACCGGTCAATGCTCGACCAAAGCTCTCATGGCCATCAGAATTGGCAAGCGCCGCTGCGCAGCCTTTTGGACGGCTTGTCGGATAGCATCACTGGTCCGTATGGTATATGGTAGAACGCATCGTCATGAGGACAATTTTATACCTATGAGGCTTGCAGACGTCTTTAGTCTACTGGAAAAAAAGATGTAAGAAGTTGTTGTTGAATAGCAGTCATGGCGAAAGCATCAAAGGACTTCCACCAATGACTGCACAACGAAATGGAGTTCCAGCCCTGATCACCCACTGAGTACTACAGCGTGTCTATGTCCAGTATGAAGTGAGATCTCCGTGGGCCTAAGGTTCTTGCCACCTGATATGGGACGATCGTGAGCTCAGTCGTTGGAGACTCAGAAAAATTGACGCACTATTGGCCGCTCGCATATACGGCAGCGTACCTATCAGCCGTCACGATATGGTATCCACTCCACCTTCCTCTGATGAGACTCGATTTCAGTGCTGCCGGTGAAGCATAGCCAACTGACAAGCCTGGTCGACCCTTGCCATTTGAAAACGGACTAAGGTCCAGAGTGTCGTTTCTGCGTCCCCTGAACACGGGGGTCGTGAAACGCTTTCCAGCTGGTGGACGGAGTCGACCCCCTCGAGGTCGGCACCAGCCTTGGCCGCAAAGCCCCCCAGCATCGTAAAACTACTCATTCTCCCTTCGTTATGAAGCTCCTCACAGCACGTGAAATTGTCCTACATTATTACCCTCATGTCTCCATCTAATCATGAGAAGCAACCAAAACCACAAATCGACAGTACGGTCTCAGGGGCGTTAGGCCGTCTGATGGCAAAGGGGACTTGGACCTACAAGCAAACTGATGTCGGTCAGCAAGCAGGTACATGGTGATGTCTGTCCACTCATCTGTGGTGATGATGGTGTGATGTTTCTCATGCTCAAATACCATCGAATTTGACCATGGCCTGCATCTCCAAACGAATGCGAGTGTTCAGCTATGCCCGTCAAATTTTCAATTATGGTCATGGTACGTACGCCTTTGGAAAACGAACCGTAAAGTGCTGCCCTCGCTATTCATGATTAGAAGTACCAAACAGATAAGCAATATTCTTGACGCTTCACAGCTTCGCGACCGTCCCGACATCTACCAGATATTCCATCATAAAGAGGCTTCATACATTGTTCTGGAGGACATGGTAAGCCACAACGGCCTTGCAAACCCCTCAACTAAGTACATCTAACTGTTTCTTTCCCAATGCAATCATTCACCAGAACGTGTCTGCCGTAATGAGACTCGCCGCTTGCTTTCTCTCTCGGACACATATACTTAGTAATCGCAAGCATTGAGTGGAGCCAGTACCATCAATGATTCATCCTCATAGCACACCAGAATCTAAATCTATAGAATAGATTAAGAGGGCTCAATGATTGAAAGGTGCATTATTGGTCAATGTTTGTGAGACTGTGGGTCTTCCTCCACCATCCCTGACAGCGTGACGCAGTATACTGGCGGCTGGTGTGCGACAAAGCGGCATGGGTCGCTTCATTCATGCATTGCTCTGGCGGGCCTCCCGAAAGTCATGACGAGTCAGAATAGGAGATATGTGATGTGGGCGCGTGCCGGGGCTGCAGTACATACACTGCAGTGATACTGATCTACCATGCACGTTTGAACGACCCAGGAGCACCTAACCGCCATTCCGAGGCCATCAAGAAACAACGACTTGAAGAATCTCAAAGAATCCTATCAGAATCGCCTTCTTCGTCCAAGGGTCAAGCCGTCCAAGCACTTGCTGCTCTCTTTTCGTATCCAGTTCTCGGCGCAGAATAGATTTGCCCACACGACACCATAACATTGCTCCTTATGCTTGTTGTTGATGGAATACCTGCCGAATCGAAGGTTTGGCCTAGTGAAGTCCAATTGGGACAGTTGAATGACCCCTACTATGAACACCTACGAAGTGGAGCAGAATCCTGCAGAGCGAAGGAAAGTGCAGTACGAGATTCAGAAAGCAAATGTCTATGCGAGCCATCTGAGCACGCGATCCTACATTGTCGAAAAATATCTCAACATGCGCGATGCTAGCGAGTAGATGCAGCAGAAGCAGAATAACCTGAAAGACAGGAACCGTTACGGTGTAAGACCGGAAATTAAGAATTATCTCGGCAATCGGCCTGGGGCGAGGCTCGCAAGTGCTGGTGTGAACCGCAAAGCAGGAGTGGCGAGCACGACATACGATAATACTTGTGTTATAATTCAATCACCTGCTCTTGCCGGCCCAGCGTTGAGGGCTTGGACGTGCGGCTACTCCGTGTGTAGGCCATGGATAGCTCTTCCCAGATGCTACTGCCCTTCGTTCGATATCGGTGCATTTACCGCTCCTTAGCTTCATCACGGTATACAGTTCGTATACAGTAGTGGCATAGTGTGAGACTACTTTCTGTTCGGGTTTAGAGGCTCGTCAGGTCATCACTACAGCGTGTCTATGTCCGGTATCAAGTAAGAGTCAACCTTGCCCTGGCAGCGGCCATGTATTGATAGTTCCATAAGGTAGCACTTACAGGCCATTGCTACCGCGCAAGCCGCTCTTGGCAACAAAGTGTTGCCAAGAGCGGCTTTACAAACAAGGGAACCGGAGGGAGTGTCTGACTGATCAGATAATGATGCCTCATGAGGCTCATACGAAGCACTTCTAGGTAGCCTTGCGCCTGAAGATGAAGGTTATAAAAGTAGAAATATGCAAATAAGGCAACTATGGTTAGTTGAAATTGGCGAGAATCTGATACGTAATGGACTCTTCTTCTAGGGCTTCCTCTTACTGTACTCCTCTTCCATTCCGCACCTGGCCCTGCGCTCATCGCCTTTTAGCTGTCACTGGGGTAAGAAATGGTCTAATCAGAGAATTTGACAGCCGCATGACTCCCGAAAGATGCGTAGCAGATTTACGAGGGAAATATTTGTTAGCTCTCTGCCGCAATGCATTCGTCTGCAACCAAATTAGCGCCCCTGGTCGTCCCTCACTCGAAAGCTGGACACGAGGGCACGGTACTCTGCCACACTACCCAGCAATCACTGTATTTGAAGAAGACATAGACAAAGAGGACAGGTTCAATATTATTTTTGATCAAGAAAATCCAAAAGCCAAAGGCAAATCTTTCCGTCAAGCTCTCGTCTCTGTGTGCTCTCTAATTTCGCGGCCTCGGCTCTCTTCGCCGTCGGCTCCCTTCTCGAGTGAGTCTGCATCCGGTCTGCCTGGGAGAAGGAGATGAAGGAGAAGACCGGGACTCGTATTACATAAAGCCTCCTGTAGTCCTCGTCATGAGCGGTGGAGTCTTATTATGTAATCTTCGAATTATAGAAAAGACAGCAAAAATCTTGCTGTAATGCGGCTTGTGTATTGTCGCCAGTTGTGCATGGAAACGGCCACGCGTGTCCGCTCTTCAAGAAAATTCCCTGGAGAAATTAGCAAAGATCCAGTGACCAAGGGGGGAATGAAATTTGTACTTTTGTCTTGGATGAGCGAACTTAGTTTCTGGAGGCATGTGATCATTCCCGGTTGAGTGATCTTCGCGCTCCAGTCATTTTTACAATCTTTGATCGGATTACAGCTGCGAGCATACTTCTTTTGGAAGAGCTCTATGATAATGTCGAAGCATCCGTCAATTCTTCGGACAGCTTCATTTGCGCTTTCCTCTGCGAAGCTCATCTCACAATCTCCTTGGCCCACTCTACTATCCAGAATACTGTTAACATTCTTCAGGATGCCTTCGGTAGCAATGGCTAAACCAAGAACTATAATGAACGCATCGGTCCATTCATCGTAGCCTCTACTACCCTCCAGCATGTTTTGCAAACGTCCTAGTAGCATCTTCATCATTTCTCTCTGTAATCGTGCGTAGAAATGTTTGATTTGTCGGTTCGCCAGACGCGGCGAAGTCTTGTCGCCGTAGTCATCTGGTCCATAGTTTGATAGCTTTGAGAGGATTTCAACTTTGTGTTCTTCAGGTATGGTCAAAGTGTGTGAAACAATATAGGTGGTCATTATGAGATAGTAAACCTCCGTCAGTAATTTCTCCTTCATGTTATTAGCAACCTGTCCAACGACCTCGTCACGGGCATGTGCGCTCATACCTGTTCGGTTCCCTGAGCAGGGTCGATGTTGACTAGACACTCGAACATCTGTTTCGCGAATTCTTCCTTTTCACCCGCATAGTAACGACCGACAAAGATGGGCATGAAATGAGTAGCGATCTGTTTGACATGAGTGTCATATTTGGTCACATCCTCGATATAATCAATGTTCTGTAGCCCAAGTGGAGGCGAAGCCTTTTCTACACGCATGTTTTGGCCCGTTTTTGCGTCCTTGAGGTGTTGGAATTGCCGTAACAATTCTGGATTACTCGGCTTGAATTCATAGACGTCAACTTCAAGCCAGGGCAAGCCCCATCCTGGCGTCAATTGGATCTTGATCATAGACTTTCCCCAATCATGAACATTCGCTTCGCACAGTTCGATTAACGTGTCTTTGCTGTGGAGGTCGGAAATCAAGGCTATAATCTGTTAGCACTGTTCAATACTCATGTTCGGAACATACTTGGTAGGAGAAAAATCATAAGATCAGGAAGTGTATCACGACAGCAGCCTAGTTTCCAATCATCACCTGGATTTTGTGATCTATTTACGCAACGGCGACAGATTTCGCCTGGGTCGCACTAGAATGGTCAGTCGAGCTATGGCTCTAGAAGAGTGGACTGCTCCTACTTCATCTGTCTGAATCATGCAGGGCCAACAGACAGGTGCTTTCTGGTCTGTAACGAAATTATCCTTCGAGGCGGAGCTAGCTCTAGATCGAGCATGCTATCGTCAAGGCTATCGCTCAGAGGCGTCATGACAGGGTCTTCATACTCCTCAAGCACTGGGGATACATTTCTAGGAGGAATCCCTCGTGCCTGAGGATCGTGTGATTGTCCAGCGGCAGCGCACTGTGTAGTTGGTAATTTCTTGATAGCCATGATATTCCCGTTCTAGTGAAAGTGTAAGGCAGAGGCACATATGGTCTAAGCGGAAGCTCTCGAAACTCCCGTCGCTACATTAGAGACATTTATACAAAGGGAACGACAGGGACCGTAGAAAAGTGGCAATAAGAACCCAGTCAAATAAGCAGGATCAAATCGACTTCTGACAAGGGGTGAGTGCTCAGAAGGGGTTGTGTATCAAGGATTCATGTGTGGCTTGCTGCGACCGGTCAGACAGACGCCCTCTTGATCGATCGTTCTCTGCATACATGCTCGTTCTGCTCAGCCGTATGTGTTCGGGCTCGGAAGCGGCACAGGCCTTCCGTGTATGGATCCACATCCATTTGTTGTTGTACAGTGCGCAAGCGACTGGTGGGTCAGGTTCCGAGAAGAGTTCTAATTGATCGGGATGTACCTTCACTGGTGGCTGGCCATGACAACCCTAGCAACTTTGCAGGCCGCAATGCAGCTGCTTATAAAGGTAACACTCACGATTTATTGTGTCACTTATCATGAAAAAGACACGAAGTAGTGCGGGCATCACCCTCACCGGTCACAGGCACCTCAGACCCGGGTGGTGTGCCGACTCCGCACATAGCTCTATGAGTACCCCTGTCCCTTATCGTGATTCACAAGCAAGCATTGTAGAAGCCATGGCTGTAGAGGATGATGCTAAACGACTGGGAGCAGAGGTCGGCGAGTTTGATGT
>NW_022985612.1:0-9665 GCF_010093815.1 Pseudovirgaria hyperparasitica
TTTATATATATAAGTAGATAATATTAGTAATATCGATTACTAATATTAAGCTATTCCTAATAAGGAAATACCTTATATAAACTTATTAGATATAGTAGAGGTTAAGTTTATAAAATATACTATAATAATAATAATAATAATATTGTATAACTAGGTAGAGTAGTACTCTATAGGCCTATGCCTCCTCTAGTCTAAGCCACTATATAAGAAGAAACCCCATAGGGAAAAACTTCCTTATATCTATAACTACATCTCGTTAAGCCTCTATTTCGTCTTAAATATATAGCTATAGGGTACACCTATTAGCCTATAGCCTATATTACCGTTATTTTACCCTTAGGTAGCACGTATAGATGCGGAGGTTATTAGTTAAGGGCTGCCCTTAACTAATAATCGGAGTTCTCCCGGGGTTCTTCCGGTATATATCGGGTTACTACCGGCGTATACCGGGTCTCTTCCGGTATATATTTCCGGGTCCACTAGAATTAGAGGAGTAGTAGATATATAATTATCCACCGGGCGACGTCCTTAGGGTACTTATTAAGCTATCGTATAATATTAGAGGTTCTTATTATATAGATAAGCTTCTACCTTTACGTGTGAAGATCGGGGCATATTACGAGATAGTAGCGTATTATATCTCTCCGGCCGCACGCCTTATACCATAGAGACACGTCGGGGACGCCTCTCTTATAGAGGTAGTATAGGAGTTCTATAGCGCCCGTTCGGGCTTAGAGGAGTATAGATGCCTAGGCCTTTATAAGCCCTTTATATATCTATTTACTCGGCTCCTTCCATGGTCCTCGGATCTACTCTAGATATCTATTCTACTAGGAGGCCTACTAGGCCCGGAGTATCTCTTTCTACTTATCTTAGATCCACGACTATATACTTCGTCCGAGCTCTTAAAGGCTCTATTAGTCTAGAAGGGTATCTAGATTATTCTTAATCTCTTATACTACTCGGTTCGAGTCTATTTCTATCGGGCACTTATACTATAGTCGAGTCCGGCCTATATATAAGAGTACTTAGTAGTATACGCTAACTCGCGCGCGTAGCGCGGCGAAGGTATATTCTACTTTTCCTACACGTTCCTATGCTTATTATTTAGTAAAGTATACCACCCTCTATATCTAGTAGAAGTTATATATACTTATAACGTCTGTCTCGCGTCGTAGTAGTACTATATTAGTAGCTTTATATACGCCTAATATAAGACGGAGTATACGGTTCTATATGGATTCGAGCTTTATTCGCCTAGTCTATATAAGGGCCGTGTACTAGCACTTATGTCCGTACGTGAAGGCGGGTCGTGCTATAGATATATATAGTTAGCGTGCCTTATCCTAGGCGGTTCCCTACGTAGAGGTATAATGAGTAAAGACGTAGGATAGTAGTCTAACAGTTCATAGAGAGACATAGGAATGTATTTATAGAGTAGTCTCACTCTTATACGAGGTCGATTCCTAACGAGCAGGAATCGGTTTGTACGGTCCACTTATATAGTGACCTCGCTTAACCTAGCTAACTCATCCTAGCTCTGGCCGCTACGTGGCTGCATGGATTAGAATAGTCTATATAGGTCCGTTAGGGTTCCCGTCCTAATAATATCCTTCTTCTTTTTATGCTTCGCCCCGAAGTACTCAAGTATATATAATCCTAAGTCTCTATGATCTACCGTATATCTATATATCCGTGACTAAGTTCCTATAACGTTATAACCATCCTTAATATAGGTGAACTCGAGATTCTAGTTTACTTTTACTAGTTTATACACGCGCTCATCCCTTGCTTCGTGGCTACTACCTAGGACATATAATCGCTACTTTGGTCGAGCATATATTTAGCTTCGCTCGCCTTTGATTTTATTCTCTAGTATATCTACCTCGCTCTTAAGGTAAGTCGTTAATTTATATACTATCTTCCCTAGTTTAGGTTTAGAAGGGTCTGTTATGGTCTATTCTTGTTAGAACCGGTCCTATGTAACCTATTCGCGTTATTACGGTCACTGATTTAGCTTCGTTAACTACCGTTAAGGGTGGACGAATATTCCTTCCTTAGATCTCTAGCTAACGTATGTATATAGATGTCTAATACTAGTCCTATCTCTAAGCCTGCCTCCTCCTCTTGCAAGACTCGCTCTAAAGGTATTGCCTCCTCCCCGGCCACGCCGGCCAAGAAGCCCACCCATCGCGGTGGTATGAAGGCGCGCTCCAAGTCGGAGAAGAGAGTAGCTAGGGCTGCTACTGCTGCTTCTGCCTCTGCCACTGATGTGGCCACTGGTCGCTCTAATCCAGGTGATCCTAGTACTGAATTTGTGGATGAAGCGGTCGTAAGTTCTCCCCTCGCTCTAACGCGCACGCCGCCTACTCTACCTCCTCTAGAGAATGAAGAAGATCTCGTTATAGATAATGATCGCGAGCCCTCGCGCTCACCCACGCCGCCGCCTCGCCGCTCTTCCTTCCGGTCTAATATAGACCGATTTAGTCGCTCTAGGTCCTTTTAGGACCTTAATATCCGCTCTAAACCCTAGCCTACTAATAATAAGGCCTAGGTCGCCGAGGATACTAAACGTGGTCGCGGTTTACGCCATAGGAAAACGGCGAACTACGGTTTGATATACTATAAGTGTATTAAGGGCCATACGGCCGGCTCTAAATATCTCTTTCGCTCTAACTCTGGCATCAGCTACTACTCTACTAACCGCGACGGGCCTATGCGCCCTATCTTTACTCTGCCTGCCCGCTGCCGCCGCTATGCCGTGACTGGTAAGACTTATCTATAGGTAAGTATAATGGGCTATCTTGGTCTAGTATAATCTAAAGTTATCCGCGCTGATACATTCTTAGGTTCCTATGTATATGTAAGATATATATAACGACCTTCGCGTCCGCGAGACCCTCGGGGGTTCTCGTAGCTACCTACCTACTATGTAGAGGGAGTTTAGGGAGCGCTATAAGCTCTTCCTAGAGGTTATTAAAGTATAAGTTGCGAACACGTTAATTGTTTTTAACACCTATTGATATTTCTAGCCGCCGCGAGATCCCTAGCGCCTAGGCTACCTATTCTAGGGAGTCTATCCTAGCCATAGAGGCCGTAGAGAGGATTCGCTCTATCCCCCCCTATCCGTCTCGCGCTACTAACGGATCTCGCAAGAGGTCTACTATTTCTCCCTCTAAGTCGCCTCGTAAGAGGGTATATGTTCCCTTCTAGATTATTCTAGATCGTGTTAGCTAACTTTGGACCTAGTCGCTGCGCTCCGGCGCTTAAGGCTCTTCCCTCTAGGCTCTAACGGATCGAGTTATTACTCTAGAGGCTAAGGTCGTCGTCCTCCGCCGCTATATCGTACGGTTAGAGAGGACTATACTAGAGGTTAGGACGGATGATAAGATGGAGGAGTAGCTCTATGGTTCTAGCTCTATGGGTTTAGCTCTATGTATTAGCTCTATGTGTTCTGGATCTGCTATAGGTGGTGCGCGCCGACTCTGTTTGCCTGGCTTTTATCCGTTTTAGTCCTTTTTAGACCGTTTAGATACCCGTCGGCTAGTTCCTAGTAATTTAATTCTTGACTTAACGATATTGTATGTGCGCTCGCTTAGCTTGTGACTATCGGTTTCTATATTCTAATTTTCCTTAAGTCACCTAAGTGTAGGCACCGTATATCAATTAGTTTGTCTCTATGAATTCCATTAGAGTACCCGAACCAGTGGCCTAGTGGTTATTAGTTCGGGTACTCTAACCTTTTGTATTTCGTGTTAAGAGTTCAATTCTATGGTGGGGTACCTTTTTGGGTTCTTGGTCCCATATTTTTCTCGTATGCAATGGTCCATGTTAGTCCATTCTAGACTCTTCTATGTTATTCTATTGTGGTATGTCGCGTCGCGTTCCTAAAATGGTTGTTTACGCTTTCTTCGCGTCTGGTAACCGTGCGACGCTTGAATTGTGGGGCTGCCATATAGAGTTTTCCTAGTGCGCGTCTGGATTTCCTGGTTTAGCACTTCGTTCTCTGCGGTATCCTTCTTCTTTTTACGACGACCGCGACGTCGCTATGCTTACATTAATAATGCGCTATTCTATACCTTTTACTTATACGCAGCCATTGCCGAACTTAAGATGTATACCGCTAGTTCCTAGGTGTCCTCGTCCTCGGTACAGTCCTTCTAACAGATTCTATATTTCTAAATACCGTCTTCATCGATCCTATGTTCAATAATATAGTCCACTTCGAACACGTCTAGTCCATCTTAGGGTATAATAGAGTGTAACTATACGTTCGTGCGGCCATATACGTTAGGTCGAAATCTTTCGAGTAGTGAGACGTGGAACACGTTATGGATTCTTATATTACTTCCTAAGTCGAGCTCGTAGACTCTTATACCGATACAACGTTTGATTCGGAAGGGACTAGCCATTTTATAATCGAGCTTCTTGTTTACTCGCGACGTTTATATGTTACGGACGTTAAGAAGGACCTCGTCGCCCTCCTCGTACGTCTAATCCTTGGCTAACCTATTATAGTACTTCGTATACGAGTCGTTTACTTGTTAGATTATAGCGCGATAGTTGCGTGCGGTTTCGAAGATTTTAATCGCCAATTCCTAAGCGTGGACGTTCACGTCTGTTATTCGATTAAATTAGACCGTCTAAGACTTAAAACCTATCCTTAGACTGCGTCCGAGGTTCGCCTAGAAAGGTATAATACCTATCGTGCTATAACGACTATTATTATATACGAACTCTACTATACTTAGTAGGGAGGCCTAGTCGTCCTACTCGAAATTATAGAATGCGCGTAGGTAGGCCTCGAGCATCTGGTTCTATCGCTCTGTCTAGCTATCCGTCTAAGGATGAAATACTATAGACATGTTTCTATTCATACTTACCATTTCGCAGAATGACGTCTAGAATTTAGACGTGAAGGTACTTCCTCGGTCCGTAACGATCCTTTTTAGTATACTATAGACCTTAATAATCTCGTTCTAGAACACCTGCGCTAGTTCTTTGGATATAATCGTCTTCTATACCGGGATGTACCTAGACATCTTTATAAGTCTGTCCACGATAATAAGAATAGAATTATAACTTATCCTAAGCATCTCGCTTAGAGGCAAGTTAACTATAAAGTCCATAGTAACGTCTTCCTATATAAAGAGGGGGACTAAAAGAGGCTGTAAATTCCTATATGGCTTGTGTCTAGGGGCCTTCGTTCTTTAACAAATTGGATAAGTAGCTATCCATTCTTCGACGTACTTAGGCATATCTTCCTAAAAATAGTACTAACGAATTGAGCTTAGGGTACGTACATACCTAAAGTATCCTACTAGGTTAGCGTTATAGTATCGGCTAACTACGTTAAATCGCGCGTTACCTATCGGCATATAGTACTTTCTATTATAGTGAAGTAAGCCGTCTACGAAGGTCTACTTATAGTCTACTTTAGTCCGTAATAACCTATCTTACTATATTTTACGTAACTTTAAAACTGTCGGGTCTATCTTCTATAGATCCACGATTAACTAGGCGAGGTTAAGTAGATATTCACGCCGGGCATTGTCGTCCTTCCCGATAGCGCTAATAAACGGCCTACTAGGGACTTTGGTACCGCGTCTTTGGTTACCGGCTTCGGTCTTAGAGATTCGATTACCGGCATTAACGTTAGCATCTCGCTAATCGCCTAATAACTTAAAATCCAACCTCGTCCTTAAGAGTTGGGCCTATAGCTACTCTAGGACCCTATGACCACTATAATCCTAGGCGCCTTCTTTATAGTTAGGTCTTCTTAATATCCCATTAGCTAGGTTTATACTTCTAGGTCGATGGTAGATCATAAAGTGAAAGTTCGTAAGCTACTTAGCCTATTGAACCTGTCGATAGTTTAAAACCGTCGTGCTCATAAACCCCTTTAAGTTATAGTAATTAGTTAGTAACTCGACGTTATGTATGGCACCTTTAAGATAATGTCGCCACTGTTTAAACGACTCTACTATTACTAGTAGCTCTTGGTCATGGATAGTGTATCTAGTCTTAATATCGACCATTTTGCGCGAGAAGAACGTAACTAGATGCCATTAGACCTTTTTAGACTTAGTTGGTCTAGGCTAGGAGAGAATGCCTAAGATTATAAATCCTAACGCGTCGGTTTCGACGCGGATAGGTTTAGTTAGGTCGAAGTACACCAGTAATAGGGTAGTTATAAATGCCTCTTTGATTTTCTCGAAGGAGGCCCTTTCGCCTTCCGATAATTCTATAGGCTGCGATTCGATATTACGCTGTTTCTATCTACCGCGGACCGTAATAGACGAATCTATGGTAGTAGTACGCGCGTTAAGCGGTACTACTAGCCGGGAGAAGTACTTGACGAATTTTCGGTAGTAATTGGCGAATCCGATAAAGACACGTATATCTTAAACCGATTTTGGTTTAGGCTAGTCCACGATAGCAGCGACCCTGTCCCTTTCTATGGTTATACCTTGATTAGTGATGACGAAGCCAAGGAAGTTAACGTGGTCCTAGTGGAACTCGCATTTAGATAGCTTAATATATAGCTTATGTTTTTCTAGCCTATCTAGGACTGCGCGTACGTGCTAGATATGTTCTTCTTCGTTATCCGAGAAGATAAGGATGTCGTTAAGGTATACGATGCACGTCGTGTTAAGTAGGCCTACTAGCGCGTTGTTAATGTACGCTTAGAAGGTCCCTAGCGCGTTGGTTAGTCTAAAAGGGACCACTATATACTCAAAGTGTCTATAACGGGTCCTGAACGCCGTTTTCTACTCATCGCCCTTCTTAATACGTAGGCGGTAGTAGGCGTCACGTAGATCGAGCTTAGTAAAGATCTTCGCGCGCCCTAGTCTATTAATAGACTCGGAGATAAGAGGTAGTAGGTAACGATTCTTTCGCGTAATGTTATTCAGGCTATGGTAGTCAACACATAGACGGAGACTTCTATCCTTCTTCTTTATAAAGAGGATTAGGGCTCCGGCTAGGGATATACTAGGCCTAATCTATCCTCGCGTAAGGTTCTTTTTGATATATTCTCGGAGGACCTATAGCTTAGGTTCTAATAGAGGGTAGATAGGTCCGTGTAGGGGTTATTAACCGTTCTCGAGGTTAATAGTAAGATCGGTAGGTTGGTATTAAGGTAATTCGGACGAGTCGATCGCTAACGCGACATGTTAGTACATTTTATACTAATATAGTAGGTTTTCGTCCACTCTAATGCTAAGCTCTCTATTTTAAGTGAGTAAGAGGACGTAGATAGTAGAGATTGCCTTTTCGTAGTCCTTCTGGAATTATTCGTCGTCGACTAGCTATACTAGGTTCTATTATGGTGGGTGCATGCGCCAGCCAGCTGTTTTCTAGATGAAGTCCAGTTTCGGGTTATATTTTTCGAGCTACGGTATACCGAGAATTATATTAAAGGGGCTATCTACCACGATAAAGGTTGAGTAGTAGGGTTTCCACTTCCCCCCGCTGTCCTAGATACTGTATTTAATGGTATAGGTACCCTACGATTTAATAGGACTATCGATACTATGGAAGATAGCATCTATTAGTGCTTGAATGTCGACGTTAAGTTCTCGTGCTCGTTAAGTCGATATAACGTTGGTGGCTAAACCGCTATCGAGTATTACGGTCCAATGTTATCCACGGGGGACCTCGATGGGCCTAGCCTATAGTTCGATATACTAGTTGACTAGTTATCCCTCTGTTTTGGTTGCGCCTACGAGTCGCGAGGGTTTCTCGTAGGTAGTTAGTTTTTTATGTTATATACCGGGTAGTTAGGCGCGATGTGTCCTAGCTACTAGCACTTATAGTATATGACTGACTTAGTATCTATATTAGTATTCGGTGGTTTCCTAGAGCGGCACTCGGGTACTATATGGCCTATCCTACTATAAGTGTAGTAGGTGACTTTGGGTCGTTTATACGAGTCGTTTCTCGCGTCTTAATATATTAACTAGTAGAAAGATCCGCGGTACGGGTCTCGTCTTCTCGAGTTCGTAGAGTAGTAGCGCCCACGAGGTGTTCCGCGCGATCTATTACTAAACCGGTCCTCTTTGGACGATTTCGTATCGGGTTAGATTAATAGGGATAGTCGTGCGCCTGTACGACGTTGGTTATTCATTATACGCCAATGTTATTCTACGAGATTCACGAGTGCCTAAAGGTTGGTAGAGATAGACGTTGTAAGGTCGATGCGTTCCTTTACGCTTAGATTAAGGGACCTTTTAAAGTCGTCGCATTATTAAACCATGCGATCTTCCTTAGCTTCTCTCTAGAGAGGTCGGAGGTATTTAAGGAGTTATAACGGGGATTGTCTTTCTCGCTATTAAGTCTTAAAGATATGGCTCTAAGCCTATTCGCGTCGCTCGGCTCTATCGCCAAAGTATTAAAGGAGGAATTTAGTAAACGTGTCCTAGTTATGCGCATTCTTAGGGTGTTCGATTCGATGTGCTATCTAACGTTTAGATGGCGTTAGGTCTAGGTAGTTCTATGCGAACCTAATCTTATTACTATCGTTCGTGAATAGGTGGAAGAATCGGCTGTACTAGTGAGCCCATTTATAAAAGCTCCTCCTGGTTTTACCGTCGAAGTAAGGTGGTTTCTTAGGCTAAGGTAACTGGGATAGTAATGGACTTGGTTGGACTGTTTCGGCTTGAGTTGGTCCATATTAGTGTAGGTTAGTTGCTACTAGCACTAAAGCGCGTAGTGCGGCTTCGAGTCTAGCGGTTCGTCCTTACGCTTCGTCGAGTTCGCGAAGTTACTATTTAAGCTACGCCTAACGCTACCTTTCCGTGTATAGTCTAGTATACACGTTATCGTAAGGCGTGGTTAACGTTAGTCGGTTCTAACGAATTAGTTCGTTAACGTTAACAGGGTCTAGTCTTATAGTAAGGATGGGTCTAGTATAGTATGAACTAGACCGCGATGGAGTATAATAGACTTCTTCCTTATTATCTAGGTAGTCTTCCATAGTTACACGGAATGCCGTACTAGTTATTAGTGCGATAGCTTATAGGGTATACTTATTAGTGGAGGTGGTCGTAGGGAGACTATTCTCTTCGTTTAGATTTAGAGAGAGTCTCTCGTGTAAGGTAGTGCCACGGGTATTATAGCGCGTAGTAGGAGCTATCTCTATAAGCTACCGTCGTACTATATAGAGAGGAATCAAAATGTAAAGAGTAAAGACGTAGGATAGTAGTCTAATAGTTTATAGAGAGACATAGGAATGTATTTATAGAGTAATCTTACTCTTATACGAGGTTAATTCCTAACGAGTAGGAATTGGTTTATACGGTCTACTTATATAGTAACCTCGCTTAACTTAGCTAACTTAACCTAGCTCTAGCCACTACGTGGCTACATGGATTAGAATAGTCCATATAGGTCCGTTATGGTTCCCGTTCTAATACTTCTATACTATATCTATAAGAGAGGCGTTCCCGATACCTCCCTATAGTATAAGGCGTATAGCCGAAGAGGTATAATACGCTACTATCTAGCTATATACCCTAACCTCTATATATAATAGTAATAGCTTATCTACGTTATAAAGACTTTAGATATTATATAATAGCTTAATAAGTACCCTAAGGACGTCTCCCGATAGATACTTATATATCTACTACTCCTCTAGTACTAGTAGACCCGGAAATATATAC
>NW_022985613.1:0-3702 GCF_010093815.1 Pseudovirgaria hyperparasitica
CTTAGCTGGACTAGACAGGACTGTCAACCAACTTTGTCACGCTTTACTCTACCGAAGCTCCCAGATTGAAACGCTGCGTGGCATTTTGACGATAAACTGCATTATACCTTGCAGTGATGAGAGCGCGCAGGAAGCTCTTCACTCTCCTGCCTAGTAAGATATGGGTCTGCGAGCCGCTGCGTGAACCGTTGAGCAAGGATAGCCTGTGCGTTGTGCGTAAGGTCCTTGCGATTCCATGGCTCAGTATCCATGGCCTACCAGTTTAGCCGATACCAGGCGGCGACTTAGTGGATGGCTCTTCCTTGATGTTGCCCATACGATGGAGGTACATTGCTAGTGGATCCCCCGGGCTTGCATCAGAACCAATGTCAAACTCCCAGTCAGGTCTCGAGCACGTCACGAATATCATGCTGTGACTGGCGTCCACCGAAGTCGCATGACTACGCACCCGGCAATGTTTTTATCCTTGGCTATGCATAAAGCCACTTACTCGGTTCAATGAGACTATCCCCTGTTGTAGAGAATGAGTTACAAGTACTTGACCGGTCAATTATCGCGACTCGATCGCCGGACGCCAGCTCACTGGCCTCCCATCGGATGAGTCTACCATGCCCTTGTCCCCTGCAATGCCCTGGCTTTGGTTCTGTCAGAGACCTAGAAAGATCCAATATCATTTTGTCGTCGCAAAATTGTGATACCAAACGTCTGCAACAACGTGGCTTCCCATCCTATGAAAGCAATCCACGATGAGTGTATACTAGGCTTGGTAGCGTAACAATACACAGATCATGCTCTCTACAAAGAGAGCAGCTAGGACAGTCTCGGGGATCAGGAGCCATTAGAAGAACACAACAGATTCTCTTATCAGAAACTGTGTTACAGCAAGTCAAAACACGTCATTTCTATTCCATGTGACTCTCAATAATGTCTGGGGGAATCAGGGCCCAATGATGCAAAGCTAGCCCACCTGCGTTATCCAAGTTACGATCGTGACCACGGGAGGTGGCGTAAAATCTGCTGTTAGGGTAACCACCAAGTTTACGATTGCACCATCTGGTGGGGACTCTTTCGACGGGGAAGGCTGCAGTGGCTCGCTGCCGGATTTACGTTTACTACAACGCCTGTTGGTTGACCAACCTGACTGATACCAGAAGGATTTGTACACCAATTACATACAAGATCGTTGCGTCAAACGAACTTCAACAAGACAAGTACAAAATGAGAAAGTATAAGTAAAGATATGGGGGAGCTTCCATATGTATAGGGTAATCTAGAAAATGAAGAAGTAATGCTCTTATTTCGGTTGTTTGTACAGCTTGCTACGAAGATGATCGAGTCTCTGAATAATCGCACTGAGAGGTGGCATAGCGTCGGCTGTAATTGTTCTGCTTTCGTGGTCAACGACCGCTTCAACGCTACGAGCCTCTTCGAGTTTTTTGTACAGCTCTGGGTCAAGGAGTGGTGATTGCATGCACTCAGAGAAAATGTCCGGGTACGAAAGTCTTCCCCTATCCACCTGAATCAAGCGTTCATTGAGTTGCTTAAGGCTAGTATCAACTTGATGGCAAGCCTGGAAGAGTGCTTTGGCCCAGATTGGAGCTTCCATTCTGTTTAGTGGCTGTCTTGAAGTCTGTGAGATATTTGATGCCTCTGGCCTTGTGAGGAGACTCGTGTTTCGTGATCCTTGTATTGCGACAAAACCCGTATTGGGACATATTGGTAGTTTTGCAATACGGGGGGTTGCATCGGATGTCTCCTCTCGCTCCTTGTCGAATCTTTGTTTATTTACAGGTGTACAATCGATTATCCCACCACTGCATTTTATTGAGTTCAAGAAGCCATAAGACCCTAACTTCCGCTTACCTGCAGCTCTTAAAAGTAGGCCTGCGTCGTGCTAGTATCATTGGTTTAGCACACTTGGAACAGAGAGTTTGACCATTGAATCGTGAATGTCGTCCAACATGGCTAGAAACCGGTTAGTCCTATGATATCGTACAGCTTTCTAATGTTTTACCTGCAGGAGTCGCAAGAATGGTTGGGACGTGATTGGTCGTAGGCACAGTCTTCAAGGCCATGACGAGAGCACATTCCACAAGGCTTGGTCTTGTCACATCGAGAGTCGGTTGCCCTGGAAATAGATTAGTATACTTTACTTCATGATCTGAATCTTTTACTTACCGACAGTTTTTACATCGAAGTCTGGAAGCGCCCATAACTGGGTCATGGCTTGTGCTGCATGTGGGAGGTAATGTGAATATATAATTTCTCTACGGGTAGTCGTGTCAGAAATTTGGATCGAGCCTATTCTCCCACCACTTTTGACAGGGCACAAAGAGTATAAATGCGGCTAACCGGGATTGATGAACGATAAAGCGGCACGGTCCCATAGATCCAATTCGTGAATCATCCAACCCACTAGTGCGAGCTACCGCGGCGCTTGTAATGGAGACGGGCTGTTGGGCTCGGCCATATCTGTGCTGGTTGGCTCAAATTCCAGGACGATGCACTGAACCGGGGTTCCGTAGTAGTGTGTATGGGTTCAACACAGGGGAAGGGGGTTGTGACCGGTGAGAAGCACTCCGATTGCCCAGTCAGTGCATCTGACGGTTTTCTTTCCCAACGCGAGCAGGGATCCTATGATTGAGGTATACACTGGGCGAGCAGGCAATATGAGCGGACGTTCAAATGCGGCAGTGAAAACATAGTTTCTTCGGAGCTACAGACACTAGATGCCATGACCTCTGGCTTCCATTCAACCTTCTCTCGTCACTTTCTCACAATTCTGCTGTCAGACTATGGTGTGGAGAACCGACCAGATCGCACGATTAATACGGACGAGGAACAGCTGAAAATCACATTCACTGCTCTCGTGGAAATTCTGTCTGGTCATCAGATAAATGTCCTGCGCTATACAATGGGGCCCACGAAGCTCTAAACGGTATCGGAGTACGCTCTTCTTCGAAAAAAATTGAACGCATAGCAGCAGGTTCCATAGCAGCAGGTTCCATAGCAGCAGGTTCCATAGCAGCAGGTTCGCAAAGCCCATAGTCAATCAAACTTCGCTTCTCTCTCTCCCATCATGTCCATGGCCATCTTGCCACCGTCTATCAAAGTTGGCAGTCTTACAGTCGCGTAATAACCCCCAATATATAATTGAATACTATCCAACTTAAGGCCAAGATTGGAATAAATGCCACGAGTATCAACAGGAGGATCGTTTAGACCTAATACTGTGACCACAATGATCAATAGAGCACTTCGCCAACCTCTCATGATAATAGCGATTGGGGATAAAGTTTGGTTGTCGTGGGACTAGGAAGACTGGAGATACACAGCAGTGGGTAAGGACGGGGGGAGGGGGGACTGCGATTGTGGACTCGGATTCTCCAGTCCCTCATGCACTCAAGTTTAAGTGATGCCAACGCAGACACCCACCGTTTCGGCGGTAGGCGATCTGGTGGAATCTGGCGCTATTGATACTTGTGTTGAGAATTATAATTAGCAACTGTCATCGATCTACCGCAGTCGTATCTGCACTGAATCCATGGTCGACTCAGAGCTAGACGCTACTTTACCTCTATACAAGTGTTCGAAATGCTGCCTCTGGGCCTGACACAATCATGGGCTGTTCAAGCACGGACAAAAAACTCCTCAATAAAGTTAACATCGCCTTGCCCTTTCCAGGCGACCGTGCAAGGCCTT
>NW_022985613.1:5197-9347 GCF_010093815.1 Pseudovirgaria hyperparasitica
GTACCGCTACTAAAACCATCCACATTAGCAGATCAATGCGTGCTGTGTCACTGAAGCGCATCGTGCCGAGATCCTATATTTCTAGTCATCGCGAACCATGGAAGGTATCGTCATGGACGATACCAAAGTCGCGCTGGGAAGGCTTCAAAGGCTATCTGGGCAGCCCCACGTATGGCCAATCTTTATTGGCCATGTACTCGCCTGATCCTTAGGCACGTCAAGCCATTGAAAGATCATGATGATACCCAGCTAGTTGGCTGATTCGTTGTGCAGGGATGTGATTTCGAAGCAATCCAACGAGTCCAGCATGGATATTAGGTTGGGAGGCAGGTCTCGAGCGGGAGGACTTACTTTTGATCCCGTAATTATACGACGATCAGAGTAGCCCGCTCGAGCAATGCATGAATGAAGCTACCAGTGCCGCTTTCTCGCACACCAGCCGCCAGTCTGCGAGTCTATCAAGGGTCAAGACTAATGGATGTACCGGCGAGATACTTGGGGAAAGAAACAGTTAGATGCACTAGTGCAGGATCATATCGCACTACAGCGACCCTCATGTTGTTGCTCGTCGAGCAAAGCTTCCTCCTACGATAGATAGTACGACCAGCACTCTGCTTGAAGTCGTGGGTAGGTAAAGGACTCATTGATTTGTAGTCTGCCTGAGTCGTGAGGCCAATAATGTACTTTTCCGTTCTATGCGGCGATCGACTCAACTCGACAGAGGGCAGGTTCATCATCCGTCCACAGTGGATCGAGTGTTTCGTTGTTAAGGTGGTGGCTTAGCATGAACGACAATATAACATGCGTGATTCCTTTGGAACATATCAAGTCCATCGAGGCATCTGGATGCCATCTGATGCCCGTTTAGTATGGTGCGCCGCCTGAAGTTGCTTGAGGATATGCTTACTGATCATAGTACATGACCAATCGAGGTGACCGAGCATCTTGCTGGGACACGCTTCTTGCTATGCCTAAGAAGGTCAGAATCACTGGGAGAGCAAACTTTAGCATGACTTTTGAAGATGCTGCAGTGTTAGACCCACATCAGCTTGCACCTGCCCTTTCTAGCGAAGAAATACAGAAGTGGACTTGCCTAGGCTTCATATTGAAGTCCTGCCTTACAGTAGACGATACACTGTATCTCGGCCCCATCTCCGACGTCTGCCTTAGATCACTCACACGATGCAGGCATTCTGCGACTCGGTACCCTCTTAGGGCGCCTCGTACTACGATTATAGATACCTCCGGCCGGACAGAGATCTTGCGGAAATGGAGCGCATCGCAAGACGCGCACAGATTCAACACGGCTTGGCTGCAATGGCAGGCGTTCATTGATGATGTTCGAAAAGTCAAGGTTATCACAAGTGTGTTTAAGCATTGGGTGGAAAGGACGAGTACTCGAAAGAAGATGGTAGCAGCCAAGTACCAGTTTAATACGAGCTACCTACAAACATTATTCCTGCTACCAGGTACCTATTTCCACCCTCCATTGCCATGGCCCACACATCCGAGTTGTTAAACCGGCTATATTCAAGATATTTCAGAGCGAACTCGGCGGCTTCATGCTCAGCATTTTTGATATAGTTGCCATCATACCAGAAACGACATGAGAATAAAAGTCGACCGATAATTATATGACCCGACCAAGCTGTGCGTCTTCCTAAAAGTTGGTGCGTCAGATTGTGGATCACTATGGATTCTTTTGCAGATGAAAGGCAGCATACCGCGCTGTTCGGAGCATAGATACCAGCGTGGGCTCGATAATCTCCAATTGAGGCAAAAGTTTGTCAGCATTGCCTGGTATGAGACATGCCGTGCGGCGGCATGATCGTAGAACATTATGCGGATAGCTGCAAAGGTGAGAGGGTCTTGTACCAGGAACAAAAGTTGAGGAGTGGAAAGTGAAAAGTGGAAAGAATTCAAGTCGTGTGTTAGATCTGTGCGGGAGCGTAAAAAGGTATGAGGAGTAAATCTTCAGCAGATTGTGAAAGATTAAGCCCTCATCAGTGACGGCAAAGCCGAATCTCGATCACTCAGCATCTAGAGCATAATTGTCTTTCCTCGCAAGTAGCGAGCCGACCAATAGTCGGCCTTCCGCTCCTTCCCCTTTCTTTTTCTTCTGGGCGCCACTCGGCCTCCTTGCGTTCCAGAGTGTGACAGGAGTACCATAACACCTCTTGGACAAGCTGTAACCACTTCCCCTTGAGACGATGGAGGAGGCAGCTTTAACCCCTGTGTTCGTCCCACGGAATGCTTGCCAAATACCGATGATGGACCATTCGACATGGAGATGGTAGGTTGGATTTTCACCAGGTCGGTGTTGCGGAGTATTCCGTTCAGATGCACATTCCTCCATTGGTCCAGTACCGATGAATCTATCAAGTCTCCTTAGAATTCGTATTAGCTATGTGCCATCTGGCTGTGACAGACCCATTGCAGAATTCCACATCCTCAATGGCCGGCCTCAGCTTTCGGAAATCCTCTAAGATTTCCCCGATCAGATCATGTTCCCATTGATCTTCTCAACGTTAGTTATGGCTGTCCATCGAGACGTGATTGGAAGTGGCCGTACAGAGAGGCCCGCAATTGCAAATGCATGGTCGTGTAAAGAAAGGCTTTGTTGTTCGATCGTGCAGTAGGACGACGGCGCGATCCGTCGTTTTCCTAGAACCTGACGAGCTTGGCATTTTCCATTTCACGCGTGTGTTCTCACCCCAAATCTTCCATGGTTATTTTACCTTTCTACCTCTATTTAGAGGTCTATATATTATAATATCTAATTTTTAAGCTCTAAACGATTGAAGTACTTCGTTCATTAGCTCTCATAATTGCGTAAGATGCGAGCGGTCGTACGTGGTGTGATTTTTGCTTCCCCATCTCGATAAAGGCCGATGAAAGTCTACTCAGCGGACCAAAATGACAGGAGAATTGTTCCAAGTCAAATTGTGGAAGAATAAGCCCATGTCGAACGTATAGAGAAACGAATGCAGGCACATATTAACGAACTGACTACAGAGAGTTGTGGTACTCTCTCTTATCCAATGACTTGGTAAAAGAACCCACTTAACTCCATCACATCTAAGGGGAGGACGGGAGTGGGTGACTGGATGCATCAACATGGCGTACTTTGTCTCAATGGATCCTGTAATTTGTGTATCAATGCATTGGAAAGATCAGTGGGTCCAACTCTCACTACAAGTGCTCTCCCAATAATGGCTGCTTAATTCGTATCATCCAGCCAGATATACTGCAAATCAACAATATTGACACACAGGTCTCCCAATTTCTGCACTCTGTACTTGTGCAAGATCTTCGGTCCCAAGTCGTGTATAGAGCGCACGAGTATGCACAGGCAGAATTGTGCTCGGGTCACCGTGTACCTTGTAACATGGTGGAGCACCTTGTACTTGGGAATATGGTAGATCACTATATCGCGCTAGCGACTGTGATCGTGCGCTCTGTAACACGGTGGAGCAAGTGATTCGGAACATGACGGGGTGAGCTGCATTGCGTTAGTAGCGCCGAGCGCATATCATGACCTTTCGAACATGGTGGAGTGCACGGTGCCGTGCAAGTAACCCCCCGTTCGTGAACTCTGGAACATGGTGGAGCAAGATCTAGCCCGTCACACTGGAGATCTTGGAGTTCTGCTTTCAGGACAACATCATCCTGGGTCGTCTCATACGTCGCACCGGCTACAGAAAGGCCACACTCTCGCTTCGCCTCATTCTTAGGCACGTCAAGCCTTTGAACCCCCCAGACGAGATCATGATGATACCCAGCTATATGGTAAGCTGCTCTTGGCGGCAATCCATGCACCCATACATCGAAGCAATCCAACGAGTCCAGCATGGATGTTAGGTTCCGATCCCCACCCACGCTGGGATTCTCTGGTCGAAAATGACATATCTTGAGTCGGAATGCCAGGTTGGGAGGCAGGAGGACTCACTTTTGATCCCGTATACGACGATCAGTAGTGCCAGTGCTGCTTCGTCGCACACCAGCCGCCAGTCTGCGAGTCTATCAAGGGTCAAGACCACAGCGTGGTTTCAGGCATGCTCTGGCGCGGGGCGTAGCTGATGGACAGTCTACAGGATCCCTGCTCCACTGGGCAATCGGAGTGCTGGTCCGGCAAGGAGTGTCCTGGCAA
>NW_022985614.1:0-4245 GCF_010093815.1 Pseudovirgaria hyperparasitica
TTCTACTCTACTCTATTCTATTCTAAGGAAACTACTAGAGCTATAGAACGTATACGTACGTCTAGAGGTCTAGAAGATTCCTATTATTAATTAAGAGAATGTTAGGACGGGAACCCTAACGGACCTATATAGACCATTCTAATCTATGCAGCCACGTAGCGGCCAGAGCTAGGATGAGTCAGCTAGGTTAAGCGAGGTCACTATATAAGTGGACCGTATAAACCGATTCCTACTCGTTAGGAATCAACCTCATATGAGAGTAAGACTATTCTACTAATACATTCCTATGTCTCTCTATAAACTATTAGACTACTATCCCACGTCTTCACTTATTATATTTTAATTCCTCCCTATATAGCACGACGGTAGCTTATAGAGATAGCTCCTACTACACGCTATAATACCCGTGGTATAACCTCCTACGAGAGACTCTCCCCAAATCTAAACGAGGAAAATAGTCTCCCTACGACCACCTCCACTAATAAGTATACTCTATAAGCTATCGTACTAATAACTAGTACGGTATTCCGTATAACCGTGGAAGACTACCTAGATAATAAGGAAGGAGTCCATTATACTCCATCGCGGTCTAGTTCATACTATACTAGATCTATCCTTACTATAAGACTAGACCCTATTAACGTTAACGAACTAATTCGTTAGAACTAACTAACGTTAACCACGCCTCACGATAACGTATATACTAGGCTACACGCGGAGAGATAGCGTTAGGCTTAGCTCGAATAGTAACTTCGCAAACTCGATAAAGCGTAAGAATGAACCGCTAGACTCGAAGCCGTACTACGCGCTTTAGTACTAGTAGTAACTAACCTATACTAATATGGACTAACTTAAGCCGAAACAGTCTAACTAAGTCTATTACTATCCTAGTTACCTTAGCCTAAGAAACCACCTTACTTCGACGGTAAAACTAGAAAGAGCTTTTATAAATAGGCTTACTAGTATAGCCGATTCTTCTACCTATTCACGAACGATAGTAATAAGATTAGGTTCATATAGAACTACCTAGACCTAACGCCATCTAAACGTTAGATGGCATATCGGATCGAACACCCTAAGGATGCGTATAACTAGGACACGTTCACCGAATTCCTTCTTTAATACTTTGGCGATAGAGCCGAGCGACGCGAATAGGCTTAGAGCTATATCTTTAAGACTTAATAGCGAGAAAGACAATCCCCGTTATAACTCCTCGAATACCTCCGACCTCTCTAGAGAGAAGCTAAGGAAGATTATATGGTTCGATAATATAACGACTTTAAAAGGTCCCTTAATCTAAGCGTAAAAGAACGTATCGACCTTATAATATCTATCTCTACCGACCTTTAGGCACTCGCGAATCTCGTAGAACGATACTAGCGTATAATAAATAACTAACGCCGTATAGGCGCACGACTATCTCTACTAATCCAATCCGATACGAAATCGTCTAAAGAGGACCGGTTTAGTAATAGATCGCACGGAATACCTCATAGGTACTACTACTCTACGAACTCGAGAGGACGAGGCCCGTACCGCGGATCTTCCTACCGGTTAATATATTAAGACGCGAGAAATGACTCGCATAAACGATCTAAAGTCACCTACTATACTTATAGTAGGATAGACTACATAGTACCCGAGTACCGCTCTAGGAAACCACCGAATACTAATATAGATACTAAGTTAGTTATATACTATAAGTGCTAGTAGCTAGGACATATCGCGCCTAACTACCCGGTATATAATATAAAAAACTAACTACCTATAAGAAACCCTCGCGACTTATAGGCGTAACTAAAATAGAGGGATAACTAGCTAACTAGTACATCGAACTATAGGCTAGGCCTATCGAGGTCCCCCGTGGATAATATTAGACCGCAATGCTCGATAGCGGTTCAGCTACTAACGTTATATCGACTTAATGAGCACGAGAACTTAACGTCGATATTTAAGTACTAATAGATGCTACCTTCTATGGCATCGATAGTCCCATTAAATTATAGAGTACCTATACTATTAAATACGGTATCTAGGATAGCGGGGGGAAGTGGAAACCCTACTACTTAACCTTTATCATGGTAGATAGCCCCTTTAATATAATCCTCGGTATACCGTAGCTCGAAAAATATAACCCGAAACTAGACTTCATCTAGAAAATAGCTAGCTGGCGCATGCACCCACTATAATAGAACCTAGTATAGCTAGTCGACGACGAATAATTCTAGAAGAACTATAAAAAGGTAATCTCTACTATCTACGTCCTCTTACTTACTTAAAATAGAGAACTTAGTATTAAAGTAGACGAAAACCTACTACATTAGTATAAAATATACTAATATATCGTGTTAGCGATCGACTCGTCCGAATTACCTTAATACTAATCTACTAATCTTACTATTAACCTCGAGGATAGTTAACAACCCCTACACGGACCCATCTACCCTCTATTAGAACCTAAGCTATAGGTTCTCCGAGAATATATCGAAAAGAACCTTACATGAGGATAGATTAGGCCTAGTATATCTCTAGCCGGAGCTCTAATCCTCTTTATAAAGAAGAAGGATAGAAGTCTCCGTCTATATATTAACTACCGTAGCCTAAATAACATTACACGAAAGAATCGTTACCCACTACCTCTTATCTCCGAGTCTATTAATAGACTAGGGCGCGCGAAGATCTTTACTAAGCTCGATCTACGCGACGCCTACTACCGCCTATATATTAAGAAGGGCGATAAGTAGAAAACGGCGTTCCGGACCCGTTATAGATACTTTAAGTATATAGTAGTCCCTTTTGGACTAACTAACGCGCTAGGGACCTTCTAAGCGTACATTAATAACGCGCTAGTAGGCCTACTTAACACGACGTGCATCGTATACCTCGATAATATTCTTATCTTCTCTAATAACGAAGAAGAATACATCTAGCACGTACGCGTAGTCCTAGATAGGCTAGAAAAACATAAGCTATATATTAAGCTATCTAAATGCGAGTTCCACTAGGACCACGTTAACTTCCTTGGCTTCGTTATTACTAATTAAGGTGTAACCATAGAAAGGGATAGGGTCGCTACTATCGTGGACTAGCCTAAACTAAAATCGGTTCGAGATATACGTGTCTTTATTAGATTTACTAATTACTACCAAAAATTCGTTAAGCACTTCTCCCGGCTAGTAGCACCGCTTAACGCGCGTACTACTACTATAGATTCGTCTATTACGGTCCGCGGTAGATAGAAATAGCGTAATATTAAATTATAGCCTATAGAATTATTAGAAGACGAAAGGGCCTCCTTCGAGAAAATCAAAGAGGCATTTACTACTGCCCCATTACTAGTATACTTCGACCTAACTAAACCTATCCGCGTCGAAACCGACGCGTTAGAATTTATAATCTTAGGTATTCTCTCCTAGCCTAGACTAACTAAGTCTAAAAAGGTCTAATAGTATCTAGTTACGTTCTTCTCGCGTAAAATAGTCGATATTAAGACTAGATACACTATCTATAACTAAGAGCTACTAGTAATAGTAGAGTCGTTTAAATAGTAGTAATATTATCTTAAAGGTGCCATACACGATATTAAGTTACTAACTAATTACCATAACTTAAAGGGGTTTATAAGTATAACGGTTTTAAACCGTCGATAGGTTTAATAGGCTAAGTAGCTTACGAACTTTCACTTTATAATCTACCATCGACCTAGAAGTATAAACCTAGCTAATAGGATATTAAGAAGACCTAACTATAAAGAAGGCGCCTAGGATCATAGTAGCCATAGGGTCCTAGAGTAGCTATAGGCCCAACTCTCGAGGACGAGGTTAGATTTTAAGTTATTAGGCGATTAGCGAGATACTAACGTCAATGCCAGTAATCGAATCTCTAAGACCAAAGCCGGTAACTAAAGACGTGGTACTAAAGTCCCTAGTAGGCCGTTTATTAGCGCTGTCGGGAAGGGCGATAATACCTAGCGTGAATATCTAATTAACCTCGCCTAGTTAATCGTGGATCTATAGAAGATAGACCCGATAGTTTTAAAGTTACGTAAAATATAGTAAGATAGGTTATTACAGACTAAAGTGGACTATAAGTAGACCTTCGTAGACGGCTTACTTTACTATAATAGAAAGTACTATATACCGACGGGTAACGCGCGATTTAACGTAGTTAGCCGATACTATAACGCTAACCTAGTAGGATACTTTGGGTATATACGTACCCTAAGCTTAATTCATTAGTACTATT
>NW_022985614.1:4820-8441 GCF_010093815.1 Pseudovirgaria hyperparasitica
GTATTATACCTTTCTAGGCGAACCTCGGACGTAGTCTAAGGATAGGTTTTAAGCCTTATACGGTCTAATTTAATCGAATAATAGACGTGAACGTCCACGCTTAGGAATTAGCGATTAAAATCTTTGAAACCGCACGCAACTATCGCGCTATAATCTAATAAGTAAACGACTCGTATATAAAGTACTATAATAGATTAGCTAAGGATTAGACGTACGAGGAGGGCGACGAGGTCCTTCTTAACGTCCGTAACATACGAACGTCGCGAGTAAACAAGAAGCTCGATTATAAAATAGCTGGTCCCTTCCGAATCAAACGTCGTATTAGTATAAGAGCCTATAAGCTCGACTTAGAAAGCGATATAAGAATCCATAACGTATTCCACGTCTCACTACTCGAAAGATTTCGACCTAACGTGTATAACCGCACGAACGTATAGTTATACTCTATTATACCCTAAGATAGACTAGACGTGTTCGAAGTAGACTATATTATTAAACATAGGATCGATAAAGACGGTATTTAGAAATATAGAATCCGTTGGAAGGACTATACTAAGGATAAGGACACCTAGGAACCAGCGGTATATATCTTAAGTTCTATAATAGCTACGTATAAGTAAAAGATATAGAATAGCGCATTATTAATATAAATATAGCGACGTCGCGGTCGTCGTAAAAAGAAGAAGAATGCCGTAGAAGACGAAGTACTTAATTAGAAAATCTAGACGCGCACTAGGAAAACTCTATAAGGCAGCCCTATAATTTAAGTATCATATAGTTACTAGACGCGAAGAAAGCGTAAGTAACTATTTTAGAAACGCGACGCGATATACTATAATAGAAGAGTCTAGAATGGACTAATATAGACCATTATACACGAGAAAAATATAGGACTAAGAACCTAAAAAAGGTACCCTACTATAGAATTAAACTCTTAATATAAAACACAAAAGGTTAGAGTACCCGAACCGATAACTACTAGGCTACTAGTTCGGGTGCTCTAATAGAATTTATAGAGATAAACTAATTTATATACGGTGCCCACACTTAGGTGACTTAAGGAAAATCAGAATATAGAAACCGATAGTTATAAGCGAAGCGAGCGCATACACAATATCGTTAAGTTAAGAATTAAATTACTAGAAACCGGCCGACGGGTATCTAAACGGTCTAGAAAGGACTAAAACGGATAAAAGCTAGGTAAATAGAGCCGGCGCGCACCACCTATAGTAGATCTAGAATACATAGAGCTAATACATAGAGCCAGAACCATAGAGCTACTCCTCCATCTTATTATCCGTTATAACCTCTAGTATAGTCCTCTCTAACCGCACGATATAGCGGTAGAGGGTAATAACCTTAGCCTCTAGAGTAATAACCCGATCCGTTAGAGCCTAGAGGGAAGAGCCTTAAGCGCCGGAGCGTAGCGACTGGGTCTAAAGTTAGCTAACACGATCTAGAATAATCTAGAAGGGAATATATACCCTCTTACGAGGCGACTTAGAGGGAGAAATAGTAGACCTCTTACGAGATCCGTTAGTAGCGCGAGACGGACGAGAGGGGATAGAGCGAATCCTCTCTACGGCCTCTATAGCTAGGATAGACTCCCTAGAATAGGTAGCCTAGGCGCTAGGGATCTCACGGCGGCTAGAAAAATCAACAGGTGTTAAAAACAATTAACGTGCTCACAACTTACACTTTAATAACCTCTAGGAAGAGCTTATAGCGCTCCCTAAACTCCCTCTATATAGTAGGTAGATAGCTATAAGGACCCCTAAGGGTCTCACGGACGCGAAGGTCGTTATATGTATCTTATATACGCATAGGAACCTAAGAATGTATTAGCGTGGACTACTTTAGATCATACTAGATCAAGACGGCCCATTATACTTACCTATAGATAAGTCTTACTAGTCACGGTATAGCGGCGGTAGCGGGTAGGTAGAGTAAAGATAGGGCGTATAGGCCCGTCGCGGTTAGTAGAGTAGTAGCTAATACTAGAGTTAGAGCGAAAGAGATATTTAGAGCCGGCCGTATAGCCCTTAATGCACTTATAGTATATTAAACCGTAGTTCGCTGTTTTCCTATGGCGTAAACCGCGACTACGTTTAGTATCCTCGGCGACCTAGGCCTTATTATTAGTAGGCTAGGGTTTAGAGCGAATGTTAAGGTCCTAAAAGGACCTAGAGTAACTAAATCAGTCTATATTAGACCGGAAGGGAGAGCGGCGAGGCGGCGGCGTGGATAAGCGCGAGGGCTCGCGATTATCGTCTATAACGAGATCTTCTTCATCCTCTAGAGGAGGTAGAGTAGACGGCGTATACTTTAGAGCGAGAGGAGAACCTACGACCACTTTATCCATAAGTTTAGTACTAGGATTACCTAGATTAGAGCGACTAGTGGCCATATTAGTAGTAGAGGTAGTAGTAGTAGTAGCCCTAGCTACCCTCTTCTCCGACTTAGAGCGCGCCTTTATACCACCGCGATGGGTAGACTTCTTAGCCGGCGTGGCCGGGGAGGAGATAATACCTTTAGAGCGAGTCTTACGAGAGGAGGAGGCAGGCTTAGAGATAGGACTAGTATTAGACATCTATATATACATGTTAGCTAGAGATCTAAGAAAGGAATATTCGTCTACCCTTAACGGTAGTTAACGAAGCTAAATCAGTAACCGTAATAACGCGAATGGGTCATATAGGACCGGTTCTAACAAGAATAGACCATAATAGACCCTTCTAAACCTAAACTAGGGAAGATAGTATATGAATTAACGACTTACCTTAAGAGCGAGGTGGATATACTAGAGAATAAAATCAAAGGCGAGCGAAGCTAAATATATGCTCGACTAAAGTAGCGATTACGTGTCCTAGGTAGTAGCTATAAAGTAAGGGATAAGCGCGTGTATAAACTGGTAAAAGTGAACTAGAATCTCGAGTTTACCTATATTAAGGATAGTTATAATATTATAGAAACTTAGTCACGGATATAAAGATATACGGTAGATTATAGAGACTTAGGATTATATATACTTAAGTGCTTCGGGGCGAAGTATAAAAAGAAGAAGGATATTATTAGGACGGGAACCCTAACGGACCTATATGGACCATTCTAATCCATGTAGCCACGTAGCGGCTAGAGCTAGGATAAGTTAGCTGGGTTAAGTAAGGTCACTATATAAGTGGACCGCATAAACCGATTCCTACTCGTTAGGAATCAACCTCGTATGAGAGTGAGACTACTCTACTAATACATTCCTATGTCTCTCTATGAACTGTTAGACTACTATCCTACGTCTTCACTCATTATAGAGAAGGATCTAGAATATATAAGGAGGAATATATAAGGAATAGTCTCTCTATGTATTTAGTTCTCTCTCTATCTAGTCTTTACTTTAAGAATTATACTATATTCTTATTATCTTTAAGCTATACTCCGCCGATCCGTTTATTATATAATAGTCTATTACGGCTAGATCCTATTATATAACTCTATTTAGATATATATTCCTTATATAAGGAATATTATATATCTATTTATACCTGCCCTTTTCATACTACTAGACTTAGTAGTCTTATTCTTCTTATTCTTTTTTAATTCAGGATGCTTTTTAAAACAGGTATT
>NW_022985615.1:0-4080 GCF_010093815.1 Pseudovirgaria hyperparasitica
TAGTCTTGTGGCTATGGTGAGGAGTCCGAACTGTGCTATCAGATGCAATGCAGAGGTTTCTCGTGGGTATTCCTGGCTGTGGCCACGAATGCGAAAGCTTGGGATCCATAGAACTTGAGCAGCAGACCGTACAGCGGCTGAGCTCTGCAGGAAATCACATACTTTGTCGGTAATCTTTTCTTCAACTTCTGCAACATGGCTCCCACAGTGTTTCGCGGCATAGTCCAGAAACAAGTATCTGTTCTGCCTGGCTTCGAAGCGCGCGTCGTCCGCGCTGCTGCCACTTCTAAAGCTTGGAAAAGACAGATCCGATACGTTGTACAGGTTGTGGCTATGTCCACTCGCGCGCCAGGTAGCCATCGTTCTCGCATCCACGAAAAATACTCTTGTGTTGTGTAATGTATAAGACGAACGATGCCGCTTTCCGCGTCGATTGCGACAAGGCTAGCACACATAGAGACAACGTCCTCGATATCGGAAAGATTCTTCATGTCTAGATCAGTATCGCCAGGCAACACGGCAAGGGCTTGCATGAGTAATCCAGCCCAAAACATCCGGCGTCGGTTCTCTCGGTCTACTTGCATTCGACTTCTTTTCTCTTCTTTTCGAATGGTGAGCAACTGGAGAATTGATGTACAACAATTTTGAATACATAGGCTTGCTTTGGAAAGCTCTACGCTGGCTCGAGTAATGGCCTCGTCGGGGTGCTCTCTTATCGACATCCTAGAGAACCACTTAAGCACTGTCGTATGGGTGATTCTGCGCGACTCACACTTCTCTGCTGTATTGATGCTGTAAATCTGTATCTAGAAACTGTGGATGACCGGAAAGGCAGACTAATCATCTGCTGGTGAATCTGGGGGAGTGCCCGCTTTCTTGATCCCGAAACGAAGCCCTCACGGCACTTGCCATCCATGAACTGGAAACCAGGGCTGGCCTACTAAATATAGAATCTAGTGCCACGCCATATTGCATGCACAGCGGACAGCTTTCGACATGCCTCCTGTTTTTGGCAACACATCATCGGCACAGCCCAGACGACGTTGAACAGACCGCGTGAACATGGCCATGCCTAGTCAGACAAGTATAACATAGATCATTGGCTTCAAGGAATGCGTTCAGCTGTTTCCCAATAGGTCCCTACTATCTGATAGTACTTGCACAGCAACGAGTCTAAGCTGCGGGGATTCCTGACGCAGGGGGTTTTCCCGCCTCATTAATGAATCGTTAGCTAGTATTGGATTGTCGGAGACTAGCTGAAAGTCAACGCCCTTAGGAGGGCGCAGGGAGTTTATGCAAAATTTATCTTTGGCACCACGCATAATCCTGTAGACCTTTCAAGCAAGGAGGAGGTGAGTACGATTACTTGGCACACTGCGACGTAGAGTCAGACGATAGAACCGCTGGAAAAGGCGGATGAGTCGAGGACGTATAGAAATCAAGCACAAAGAACGCATGATGAGAATCACGATACCAAACTCTTTCCAATATCTAGACTTATCCAGCCGGGACTGTCTACCAGTAGCTCTACAAACCATGCTGCCAGAATCAGAGGTGACAGACATGGTAAGCTAAAGATTGTGAAGAACGCTATGGAACTGATAACAGTGCAGCTCCCTAATGCATTCATTCATATCGATCGCGATATTCAAGAGAGATGTCTTTCGGTTCGTACAACTTTGCAACACTTTTACAGCCAGCTTCGCGATGCCACGGGTGAATTAGTTTCTCAAGTAGCACAGCTTCGCGAGGCCAATGCTGCGCTCGCCAGGAACAATGAGAGTTTGCTTAGGGAGATAGAAACGCTCCATCTCACGATCGACCCGGACTATCTTGCACAGGCTTCCGAGACTCAATCGTCGCCTACATCAACTGCGGGGTTGCAGAGGGTGGGACCTACCCTGCGTCCTCGAAACGGACGAAATCGCCCCCGCCAAGTTTTACCAAAAATTCCGGAAGGCGGGCCGGAAGAGCCAGTAAAAGCTACTGAAAGCCTTGAGCAGAGTCATGTTAGTCTTAGAAGACCATGAAGCATGAGACTTGACGAACTAGAAACACATGGGATAGGGACAAGACGACAGGGACGCAGCGTCATCTATTTAGTTTGCCGTCGTGGGAAATACTACTAAGAGACGCTTTTCTCGTCAAACTTAGCCCTTATACAAACAGCTGTCGATGGAGAAAGGGATTCTACTGTAGTAACTAGTTCCAACGGCGTTGTAAATTGTACATCTGAAAGCACCTGGACTTTTTTATAAAAAAGACTATTAGGCGAAGAATACAACAGCTTAGACTAGAGGAGGCACAGCCTGTAGAGTAAAAAATAACTCTACTATAACTTGATGAGATGGCTAGATGGGTATACGAAGAGTCCAACCTCACTGTATCCAAACAGCTTCTATCTAAAGAGTTGTCTGAGCGAGGCTGGGATCGTAAGCTATTGAAACGTATTAGTAGTGCGCGCTCAGAGACAGCACCCACTCCATACCAGCAGACTCTTACGTGTTCTTGGATGATGGATGGAGGCGTCGAGCAAGAGCACCGAAAGGACAGACTCCGACCATACCTACTGCCTGCCCTTGAGGTAAAACCCCGGGCGTGCGAGGACAATCATTATGGATAGTCTCGCGCTTCATACGAATCAACAGATTCAGCCATATTGTACGATATACGCCACTGTGCTCGTCACCAACCTCGAACTTTAGAGGACTTCCTCCACATCGCCTTTACACATAGCCACGCCGACCATTGAGCTCTACGCTTCTTTACACATGCCGCAGATGGGTATTCCATTGATGAGACGCTCCGGCAGAGGGTAGTAGCGATTACTCCAAGATACACCATATAATCCCTATCTAAACACCAGCTGTGCTAAGCATCTCCTCAATATAGCAGTACTTCAGAGCAAGCCGCTGAGGAGCTGGGGTTGCTGATAGATGCTGGGAGGCAAGCCAGTTTCTCTTGCACGGCAGCCGCTTGGGCCTTATAATCCATTTGTTTTTGACCACTACCAGGCCTGCATAGATGCTCTATGTATAGAGTAAGAGTATATATAGAAGTATATATATTTATAGTTAAAGAAGTCCCCAGTCTCTATTCTAGAGTTATATCGCTATCTGGTCCCATTTAGCGGCAGGGCGGGACCGGTATGTCTCTATTATGGGCCCTCGAACGATAAACTTGCACAGGACCTCTTTAGTGCCCACCGTCCAGAGAATATAAAAGGTCTTTGGCGAAGGCACTGGACGCTCAACACATCACAGCAGTCATGAGCACCAGTATGAACACCAGCAAGGAGCATTCCACCGACACGGCTTCAACGCTGCTGCAGGCCTCGCAGCCTCCACTTGATACTCAAGAACACAAACCCAAGGCGCAGGCTGCTGAGTCTGGCAGCGATCTCCTCATCCCTGATAAGAACATCGAGCCACGTCAGCAGCGGACCCCGTCTCTAACACCAGAACCAGCGTCAAGACCCAGCGAAGAGCAAAGCAATATCTCAACGAGCACAGCGCCGCCGCCGCTGCAGGCTCTGCAGCCTCCACTTGACACGCACAATGACCAACTCAGGGCGCGCGGTGCTGAGTCTGACAGTCCTCTTTTCGTCACTGATAGTGAGACAAAGCCACGCCAGCAGCTAGCCACGTCTCAGGCGCCCGAACCATCGTCAGGACCCAGCAAGTCGGATGAGACCATTAGCCAACCTGTAGCACCGATGACTCAAGCATCGCAGGCTTCTCATAAGAGTGCTAACTTGAAAGTTGATGACAGCATAAAAAGAAAGCGCATGAAAAAGGCCGAGCGCAGGCGCAAGCTGGCCGCAAGGACCTCGGACGACCTTGACGATGGAGAGGCAATGGAAGTTGATGTGGATCTCCCACCAGTCCCCGAGTCCAGCGAGCATCGGGAACATTATAGAAGCATGCATACCCAGGCTTATGGATATGTCCTTGCATTCGTGCGGGATGAAGAAGCGGGCGCAAGATTGCAGATTGACAAAATCAACCAAGATATTCTCGACTACAACAACAGAGCACAGCTACCCAAAGAGCACCTGACCGATGGAATCATCGGCCACGA
>NW_022985615.1:4550-8090 GCF_010093815.1 Pseudovirgaria hyperparasitica
CAAATAGTCCCAGGACTCCAGAGACACACTGCTGGATTATATGGAGCAACGAACTGCACCATCTGACTAGATCAGATCTGTGTAGGGTGCTGGGGAAGGAAAGTGCGAACAACGACATTAACACTCTGTGCAAGAAACATGGAAAGCCGACGCTGCACGAGAATGAGCCACAGACATCTCTCAGCCCTGGGGTTGACTCGTCCCAGCTCAAGATTGCAAAACCAGATTCGAGATCGATCGAAGATAGATTCCTTAGGTTGGAACAGAAGATACAAGAGCAGGATTCAATACTTGAGCGGATCATGAACGAGGACACTCTGTGCAAGAAACATGGAAAGCTGACGCCGCACGAGATTCAGCCACAGACATCTCCCAGCCCGGAGAGTGAATCTTCTACCAGTTCTCAACTATCAAAGGCCCTGGCCGGTAATGGGGTTGACTCGTCCCAGCTCAAGATTGCAAAATCAGATTCGAAATCGATCGAAGATAGATACATCACGTTACCGATAAGTCACTTTGATCAATTCTTAGAAACCTGAGGTCGGTCTATCCCATGACGCCAATCTAAATACAGCTCCGGCGTGAACCCATTCAGTCGAATCTAAGGGTTGGTCGTCCCGCTATACTGACTCAGTGCCTTACTTCATTAGCCGATCCGTATATTCTTAGTTACACAGTGATGGGGGATTATGAGTTATACTCCGGAGTGGCGGAGTAACACTCCGGTGACATTCCTTTTACTCCGGAGTTAAATTTTAGAATTAGCTAAGATTTTACAAATAAATTATGAAGAAAAAGAATTTCTTACAGACAAAAAACGATAACTAGTTTTTTAACTTAATATCTTTTATTACTTCACTCCAGAGCGAGTCACTCCACTCTGGAGCGATCGCTCCTGTCGCTCCTCCCCCAACACTGCTTTGTCGCACACCAGCCGTTAGCATGCTGCGTGCGCCCTGTGAGGGGTGGTGGAGGAAGAGTCTGCAAGTCCATCAAGGTTCAAGACTTGGCAACGCTTTAGTATTTCTTTACTGTGATAAATTTAACCGAAGGGAGTGTTCCTGTGACGAAGACACTCCTTCCGGTTTGCCCTCTTTCCCAGCTTCCTAGGCACTGGTAGGGGCGGACTTGCCTAACATGTGGGTCGAAAAGGATTATCAAATCAAATTACTGGCCATCACAGGGCGGCGTTCGTCTCATTCCATGTCGCCTGCCTCGACCAACCAAGCACGACTTGGTAGCTGCAGGGGTCAAACGTATCGTCACAATGGACGTGTCCACGTGGACCGTCGGACGGCTTGACCTAATAGAAAGCGGGTTGAAATAAAAGAGGCACCGATCGAGACACCATTCGAGGTAGCCCCACGAATGGCCAATCTTTATTGGCCGTGCAATCGCCTCATCCTTGGGCACGTCAAGCCATTGAACCCCCCAGACGAGATCATGATGATACCCAGCCAGTTGGCTGGAATTCCAATTCGTTGTGCAGGGATATCCTGCATGGTGTGATTTGGCAGGACAAAGCTGCTCTTGGCGGCAATCCATGCGCCCATACATCGAAGCAATCTCATGCGGGATGACTTACTTTTGATCCCGCATACGGCGATCAGGGCTGGAACTCCATTTCGTTGATTAATCGCCCACTAGAATGGACACAAAAACTCCGTATAGGTGCAACCATTGGGTTGACCACTGCTTTGGCCCAGTAATTGGTGGAAGTCCTTTGATGCTTTCGCCATGACTACTATTCAACATCAACTTCCTACATCTTTTGTTTCGGTAGACTAAATACGTCTGCAACTATGTGGTATAAAACTATCCTCTCACAACGGCCTTACAAACCCCTCAACTTGGCGGAATGGTATCCGGATGCCTTGGGCTTTATGTCTATGACGGACTGTGCGAAACCTCTCGGAGATCTTGCTGCTCATACATCTGTTTCCCAAATTCGTGGTGATGCGGACCTCGAATGGTATGTCATGTACGTCACGCGGACTACTCGCGTACTGTTCGTGGAATGGTCTGTATTGTACATAGCCTATCATCCCTCTGTCGCAATCACATCATCGGCTACCCTATCTCTTCTCTGAACCAATTTCAACTTCTTTGAACGGGGGCAAGTCTTGAATAGTTTTGGCGTTACGCGAATCGGAATGGGGTAATTCTGGTCCTGTTGGCCTTGTTAGTACATTCTCCCAGATGATCAGCGCCTTCATCTTACTAGCATCTTCAGATCTGTCAGCCAAGAGACACCGTCCTCGGAGTCACATATGTAAATCCTTTGACCGCGCCTTTCTTGAAAAGCACGCCTTTCCGAAGAAAATTGCCTTTAGCGTTGCGGAACTTTTCATTGACCAATCTTTGGTCCATGCTTACGAGTCAGGTAGGGCTATTTTGCATAAAGTGTTAAGTTGCGTAGTATACCCCAGGTAAAGAGCTCATACGGAGTGACTTACGTTAATGTATGCTCAGTCACTAAGGCTTTACTGAGCCGTCACACCTTACTGCGCCGTCACACTTTACTGAGCCACTACACTATTCAGCGCTAATATCGTTACGATTGAAACTGAGCCGTGAGAGATTCTGTACTGGTGACTAGTCGCCAGCTGATCATGAAACCATATCGGCTTCCACCTGCTCTTTCCAGCGAAGAATTTCAGAAGTTCCCACGTTGAAAGGGCGCAGGCCCAACGCTGTGTGCCATTCACCTGTTAAACTGCAGTGATGAGGGCGCACAGGAAGCTCTCTGCGTGCCCACGTACTGTGGTAGGAGGCTCAGTGGGTTCTTGGCAGCGTCAATTCCGTAGCGGCTTAGTCGTTGGTAGCCAACCCAGCGGGGAGGAGATGGATAGCATGCTTTAATTTATAAGCGTCACCCCTCAGGCATGTTAAGAATAAATGAAATAGACACAATAGCATCTAGCATCAAATACACCTGTGCGAAGACACAAAAGTTCAGTAATAGTCCCATAATGTACACAAGTCAGATTAGTACCAGTCGTATGTCTTGGTCGAGCTCTGAAGCATGCAGTGAAAAGGCCCCGTAAGTCGTTCGGTATGTTCTGTTGATTCACACTTACAACCCACAGATCTAGCACCACGTGTGAACCATACAATAGAGCTTGGAACGAACCGGCAGAAATACTAAGCTATGATGGCAGAGCGTATCGAGTTCGATTCAAGCAGAGAATACTGCGTGGCAAGGAGCTTAGTCGCGTTTTACCCTTGATTCACCAGCTGCGTCTTAGAGATGGCTTCCCATGGAAGAAGCCAAGACATGTAGAGATACAGAATAACCTATTGTATCGGGTTCGCTTGAAAGACCGAAGGACGGACCCAGGCAATCTGCACACGCAGGGGTACTTGCTGCACGACTTCTGGAGCGCCAAGCACGTCGAGGATCAGTTCCGTTATCAGCAAGGCATACTACGCTCCAACACGGCAGAACAGTCCCTTGAGACAGCACGATCGGAATGGCAAGTCGGATGCATCTGACTTATCTACATTGAGGTCGAATGTTCGTGAGCAGTCGCTAAGTCG
>NW_022985616.1:0-6545 GCF_010093815.1 Pseudovirgaria hyperparasitica
TATTATTATTATTATTATTATTATTATTATTATTATTATTATTATTATTATTATTATTATTATTATTATTATTATTATTATTATTATTATTATTAATTAGTTAAATATAGTAAAGTTTCTATATCGGTTTAGGGCTTATGTTACGTATTACCATTATTAACGGTCATGGACTAGTCAAGTTTGATTTAGGTGTCAGTATATGCCTGGTACACATTACAGGGTCGAAATCTCGCACACAACGCCATTATGGTTACAATCGCGACCATTCAACCAGCGCCAACGCTCCCTTCACGTCTCCTCCGCTTCTTCGCGAAATACCCACCCGTCCCAATCGCTCGCAAGCTCGCTGAGACCGGCGCTTATGAGAGCGCAGACTTGGACTTGGATAAATCAACAGTCTCGACAGAAACCACTTCTTTGGCATTCGATACAACAGCCCTTACGGCAACATCCTCCTGTAAGCATTCTCGTAAAGAGTGTGATGGCTCTCTTCCGTACCGCTCGCCCTTCGCACCGCAAAAAAACTTCGTGACAGGCAAATGGCGCGGTCCGATATATGGTCTCCGTCAACAGGCCGACATCTGCAAGCTAGCGCGGGCATATGAAGTGGAAGACTGGTTACCATGGAGTATTAAGAAACAGGGCGAGCGCGAGAAGCGGCGTATTGAGAGAGGGCTACAGGTACGAGGTACTGGTGTGGGTCAGAAGCCAAAAGGAAAGAAATGGGAGAGACAGTTGGGACCGAAGCTGGAGAAGAGGAGACAGGCAATGCTAGAGATGCCACAATTAATCAAGGAGTGGAGACTAGTAAGCTTCTTATTACTCGAGGATTTGTGCGAAGGTGTGCTAATAACAGTCGCAGGCTGGACGATCCAGAGGTTGGAAGAAGTGGCCGAAATAACCGTCGCATTTGTATCGCTCTTCCGACTGTAGTTTTATGCTGCGTCGTTGGCATTAGCACTGTAATGAGGTTTTTAGCACCATCGATGCGGTTTGATCAAGTGCGGCAACTGTGTTTATATAAGATCTACATATCCATTAAGAGCGGTATCACTGGGTGACACAACGAGTCATGAATTTTTAATAACCATAAGCAAACATGGTACTAAGAACAAGTCGATTATTACAAGCCACGATGTCTACTTCATGGCCTTCTCTGCCTCCATTTCATCGGTTACAAGATTGAATTCAATGGAAGCTTCCTTCTCTTCTAATGTCGGTCTCGAAGACAGTTTCTCTGTGGAGGACTCCTTAACAACTTTATTCGCGTCGTGACTTTCCATCTGCTTGTCACCCAAGATGTTTCGTATCTTGAAACTCTCTTCTTTTAGTAATTTACGCTCGCCGGGATTTTGCGGATTGGGGTAGACGTGACTATTGATAACTCTCGACTTCCTCGTCCAGCCAGTCTTGAACCTTTTTCCTAATTCAAAACGAGGTAATGGATGGGCTTCTGTGTTAAAGACGACTTGGTCAAGAGGAAGAATATCACCCTCTGAGAACAGGAGGTACATGTACTTGAGAGTTTCGGCCTATACTCAATCAGCTGTGATCTCGCTAGCAGTGAAACAATATGATGACACACCAGCCAGAATGATTCCATGTTATCGCGCATTATAGGCGGTGTCCGGGTCACATCCTGTATCGAACTAAATCCATTCCCATCATTAGTAATAGTGTATTGTACAAAGCTCTGGAACATTTCCCAGCCCCATTCTCTGTACTTAATATCACCAGTGATTCGCCACATGTAGAAAAGTGACTCAACGGTTTCGGGTCGCTGAAGGTTATGTCGGTCATTTTGGTGAATGTCAATATCTTGTCGCCAATCAGCGTCTTCGGAAGGATCCAAATTCTCCGGGGAATGTAGAACCTCATCATGCATCATCTTTGGGGGATCGTAGATGTTAAAGTAGACGATTTCTGGTGCTAGGCCTGTTTTAGTGTGCTTGTACATGGCCCAGCAGGTCTTCATTAGCTGTTTCGCAAGTTCAATATCATCTTCCTGCTGCTGTATCCAACCTATCTTCTTGGCTTCAGTGACATTCTTTCCACCAGTGGCTCCTAGAGCGATGGCACTGGGCATAAAGCACACTAGGTGGTCCATTTTAGGTGTCAAGGCACCTCCGAGTCCGTTCTGGCGCTCTCCCAATACGGTAAGATTTGAGGGATAGGAATATGTAATCAGATGTTTGCGAATGCCACGCATGGCTTCATCCCACATATCCAAATATATAGGCTCCTGGTTCGAGGTCTGATGGTACTGTTTGATGAGATACTCTTATCGTCAATCAGTCAAGTGATACCAAGTCGCTATCCCCTTCATGCTACATACCATAATAGGAATCTCCACGGCTCCCAAGACGGATATTTTCACCATAAAAAGCCCCTCGGTCTGGGTTGACAAAAATCGGGACGAGGCCATCCTTGGCCCCGATATCGTCGACTGCTCTCATGACTTCCTCAGTCTTCTCCCAGTAGCTTTCTTCGCCAGTCAACTTAGCAAGGTACTTCATTTCTAGCTGGAGTGTCGTGGCTTCAGCCGTTGATGACGAGCCTCCGTCGACATGAGAATGAATGCCTTTCATAGTGTGCAAGTTGACACTCGCATACGGAATTCCCGTGGGTGAGTCATATGCTCCAAGCAGTCTATCCGCTAGATCCGTAGCTTTTTCCAGATATAGATCATCCTCATCTTCTCCTTCCGCTAGCGTTATTGGCGCCATATTCGGAAATTGACTAGATAGATAGTGCGCTGACAGCAGGCCCCCGAGCATTCGTATCGTCGTTTCGAAGGTGTTGACATCATGGTCAATGTCGTAGTTAAGAGTCGTAGATATCCATTCCCTCGCGTGAGTGAGTTCTGTCGTAAGATTCATCAGAATTAAAGTATCAAGTGCATCCACGATGATCCACCCTAAGCCATTACCGGCCATCTGACGACCGTGTTTTGCGATCGGTTGGAATTCGTCATACCCTACGTCCGATTCAGTCAGTATTGTACAGGTCTCCTAGTCTGATATACCGCTTACCCCAGCCATGTTCCTCGTACGCAGACCAACTGAGCTTGAAAGCGTCCTTGACCCTTTCTCTCCTCCAATCCCAATCGACTTTCTCGGGTGCACCCCAAAAAGTCCATGAGCTCTGACCTTTATTCTTCTTGTCCTGGGGCTCTTTACTAGCTTTACCCAGCCATCCCGTCTGGTAGAAGAATGTTATGGACAGAAGCGCCCCTATTCCAAGGGTCATCTGTTTCTTCCACCAGGGGTTCCATCTCCTTGTTCCATACCGTGAGTGAAATGGTTTGTCTTTATACATAGGCAGCCTGTCTTTATTGTTGCCGAACACTTCTCCGATTTTGCCCGCTACACCATCCGTAGTATTGGAGTGACGTGATCGTTGCGAGGTTCCCCATGCAGCGCCTTCGTATTGAATCCTACCAGGATCGCGACGCGGACTCGCAAATGAAAGTGAATCTGACATTCATTCCATAGCCTCGGCGGTGGATGAGTCTTTTTCAGGTGCGACGTCGGCGAAGGCCTAGGTTATTATGCTTCTGAGAGTGTTAGACGCGGAGTTACGGAGGTGACTGAGAGGTGATCCGTCCTTTTTCTTACAACCTGAAGAGCTTGGCACTTGTGCGTGTACTTACCTCTGTTTCCATTCTAGAGCTATTTAATTATTAGAATTCTATTACTCTATATATATTATTTATAATAAACTATATAAAAAAACTTTTTATACTCTAAGGGACTAAAACTAGTTAATTTAGAGTAATATAGTAATCTATATATATTAATTAATAGAGTATACTAAGTATAATAACTTTTAATATATATATATAGTATATAATATATAATAGTACTAATATATAGAGATACTATATATATACTTAAAAACTCTTTAGAGTAGTAAGTATAGACTACTACTAATAAATACTAATATACTAACTTTCTTTTATTAGTTAAGAGTAGTTCTTAAATAATAATTATAGTAGCCTTATATAATAAACCTTCTCTAATAAGGATGCGACTTATCCCTAAAGTAGTCCGTTCTATAGAGTATCCCGGCTTTTCTAAAGGTAAAGATACTTAGAAGGCTTAGAGAAGTATAAGTAGGTTTATAGTAAGTATTAATAGAGTATAAATAGTAACTAGCTAGTAGGCGAGTAAAGTAGTAATTATATTAGTATAAGTTTAAATTAATTACTATAGAACTATCTCTAGAGATTAGGTCTAAAGGGTCTATATAGTTCTACTAAGGTCCTCTAATTAGAATACTTATTCTAAGTATTTAGTATATTACTTAGAATACTAATATTCTATTTCTAATTATCTAGTAGACTACTTAGAATACCTATTCTAAGTATATATAATTAGCTCTCCCTATAGATATCTATCTTAGCCTTAGATTACTATCTAAGGCTACCTATTATATTATAGGTACCTCTTCTATATACTATACTATTTCTTATACTACTTATACTAGAGTCTATATATCCCCCTATAGCTCTAGCTAGTAATTTATTATATAATACCCCTTCTAAGGTACTTTATTCTAAAGTACTTCCGTAGCTACTTATAAGTAAAGGGTTATTCTAACTTCCTTTAGTAGAGAGCCCTTCTTTCTTTTCTTCTATTATATCTAGAATTATAAAATTAGTTAAGTCTTCTAAATCTAATCCGGTGAAATAGAGAGTTACTTTATCTATTTTAATTAATTATGAAGGGGATAAAATACCTTTTCCTTACTTATTTTATAAGAAATATAGCTTAATCTATAGGGCGGTATTCGTAAAGTCCGATAAGTATTTAGAGTATATTTATTAGAGTTATTTAGTAAGCGAGTATAGAATTAAGACTTTAAGTAAGTTATCTTATAAGTTCTCTTTCTTTTAGTTAGAACTAGTAAGTAATATTTCTAGATAAGAAGGTTTATTCTAAAAAGACTTATCTTAAGCTAGAGAAAGAATATACGGCCGCTACTTAGTAAAAAGCTTAGTAGAATACTTAGACCGCCTTTACGCGTCTAGAGTATCTAGAGAAATAGTAGAAGCTATTAGAGTATTATTAAAATAATATACTTTATTAGAATCTATTAGTAATAGACCTTAAGAAGGAGAAGAAGTAACTTAAATAATAATAGAGAGTTACCGTTAAGGAGGTTCCGAATCCTCCCTTAGATTTTAATAATTCTTAGCTTAGTATAGAGGACTAGACGAATCTAGATTTATTTAATAGAACTTCTATAATAGTTACTAGTACTTCGTTAAATATTCCCTAGGTTTCTAAGTATTTAATTTATATCTATAGCCCTTCTACTTAATTAGGTACTCTAATATTTTATTACTAATTCTAGATTCTAGAATCTTTTTAACTTTAAATTCTTTATCTATAGCTTTAATATTAGTTTTAACTTTTATATTACGTAGTACTAGTTCTAGTAATAAGATATAAAATACTAGGTATATCCTTATATTCTAAGGTAAAGATAGTTTATAATTAACTTCTAAAATTTTTTATTTTATTTAGAAAGGTCTAATCTCTTAAAGTCTAGTTTACTATTTAGTTATTATATCTTAATATTTTTCTATATAAGAAATACTAGGTCTCCCCCTATAAGGATTATAGACGTAGAATAGTAGTCTAATAGGTTATAGAAGGATTTAGGAATATATTTAAAAGGGTAGTCTACTCTCTTAACGAGGTTAATTTCTAAAGAGTAGGAATTAAGTATATGCGGCCTACTTATATAGTGGTCTCGCTTATTCTAGCTAGCTTACCCTAGGTCCATCTATTACGGACTATACTAGACTATAGTATTCTAGTTAAGTCTATTCTAGTATTAGCCCTAATAATATTCTTCTTCTTTTTATGCTTCGCTCCGAAGTACTTAGCTATATATAAATCTATAATTCTATAAGCGTTATATTTATATACGCATCTAATTAAATCTATATAACGTTATTAATAGTCTTTATATTAGTAAACTTAAGCTCTAGTTTACTTTTATTTATATACGCGCTTATCCCTTACTTTATAGCTACTACCTTAGAGATAGCTCCGCGGGTTATATAACCGCTATATTAACTAAGCTTATATTTAGTTCTCTTATTCTAAATTTTCTTCTCTAGTATATCTACCTTACTCTTAAGGTAAGTCGTTAATTCATATACTATCTCCTTTAGTTTAGATCCGTTCAGATCTAGAGTAGGCTATTTTTATTAGAGCTAGTCCTATATAATCTATTCGCGTTATTATAGTTACTAATTTAGCTTCTTTAATTATCTTTAAGGCTAAATAAGTATTCTACTCTTAGATCTCTAGCTAACGTATATATATAGATATCTAATACTAGTTCTATTTCTAAGTCTACCTCCTCCTCTCATAAGACTCGCTCTAAAGAGATTACCTCTACCCCGGCTATACTAGCTAAAAAATCCACTTATTATAGTAGTATAAAGGCGCGCTCTAAGTTAGAGAAGAAGGTAGCTAAGGCTACTACTACTATTACTACTAACGTAGCTACTAGTCACTCTAATCTAG